>NC_089584.1:71145532-71445532 GCF_019320115.1 Miscanthus floridulus | reverse complement strand
GAAGAGGAAGCTGGGCCGGCGGAGAGGAAAGGATCAGGCCACCGAGTAGGCCAAAGCTAGGAAGAGAAGGAAGAAGAGGCTGGGCCAGTTCCTAGGGCTAGGCTGAAAAGGGAGAAAATCAAAATTTTCAAATTCTAGTTTTCAAATCCCAAGCCAAATTCCAAATCAAATTCAAGTATAGTTTCAAATATACTTCCCTATTCAAATAAAAATGGACAATTTTGTTAGACTTTCCAAGATAAACTTTACAACTTTAAAAATACTTTTATTTTTCTAATTTTCTTTTATTTCAAAGCCATTTTCAAACCCTTTTAAAAAACGTTCCAAATTACTTTGGAGTTTGGATCAACACCATTCATCACAATAAATAAAACGCAACAGCATGTATGCTCACACATGTTACTACCTTATGATGAATTTTAAATTAATGAAAATTTTTATTTTTCCTATATTTCATGTGCACAAAAATTCATAAATAAATCATTTTAGCTCTATTTCAAAAGAGACAAATTTTAGGGTGTTATAATTCTACCCCCTTAAGATGAATCTCGTCCTGAGATTCGAGAAAAACTAGGGACAAGGAAGGGAGTCAAAACTAGAAATAGAACTCCGATAAACGTTCCAACATCTCAACTTGCATTGTAAACCAGCTTAACAAGCTACACATGTCTCATCTCCAAAGCTCAAGAATAAAAAGATTTGGATACACGGACTACCCCTTCAAGTCAAGGGATACAACTGTCTTGAATACAGAAATTTTAAATTCAAGGGCATAACCAAACTTCATATGACACTTTGGGTGACTCTAACATGATTATGTTACACCTAAAAGAGATGAGAAAAATTCATCTTCATTTGATTCTCATTTTCCCAAGTTGCATCTTTCTCTAATTGGTTACTCCATTGAACCTTACACACTTTAAGCACTCTTCCCATAAAAGTTCCCTAGGCTCTTTCTAAGATCCTAACTAGATAATCACCATCTATCGGATGGAGCTCCTCCAAGAATGTTTGTTCCTCTACACCATCATCTGGCAACTCATAGTCCACTTTGCTATCCTTAGTGTTCACACCTTCTAATAGATCATTCCCATTGTCATATTCCTCAGGTGAAGGTTGAATACCCACATACTCAATTCTTTCTCCTAACGGTGTAGTTAGAAGCACCGAACGCTGGGCACACTTGATCACTCCTTTACATGTTGACATCCATCCCATTCCAAGAATAACATCAATGTCCACTAACTCTAATACAATAAGGTTTGCTTCAAATTTTACCCCCTTTATGTTAAGACTAACTCTTGGGCATATGCTGTTTGCCTTCATTTCTCCTCCTGGGGACTTAACTATCACTGGTTTCCTCATTGGAAGCATAGTTATCTTATGATCTTTTACGTATGCACTAGAGATAAATGAATGTGACGCACTGGGGTCAAACATCACCATAGCAGTGGCTGGGCCTACTGCAATCAATCCATAAACGACCTCCTTAGCTCCATGAGTGATAATCATATCCACACTGTTCAAACTTCCAAGGATGTAATTTTGCTTTAACTTATTTCCATGCACCTGCTTCCTATGGACATTCTGTTCTAGCTCTTGTTGCAGTTGATTCTGGCCTTGATTGTTTTCAACAAACTTCTCAAGATAATTGTTCTCATAATGTTTAATCTTACCACAATCATAACCTTTCTCACTGGTAGATGTATTTGTCTTCATGAAGGGGATAGTAGGAGATGACAAACATGGCTCTTGAGAGCTAACCTGTTGCACTTCATCATCGGGTTGTTGATACTGATCTGTACTCACAAGTAGATTCATAGGAGGTGACTGATATTCTGGTTGCGTAGCGAACCGAGGATGAGTGTTTCTTAACTGGCATTGAAGATCATGTTTTCTCTTCTTCTCTTCCATCTCTCAATGTAGTTGCAAATCATCATTCAGTCCTTTCAAAGAGCATTTATGTTTCTTAGCATCATCCACAACTCTAAGCCAGTCATTAGTTTCTAGTGGGTCGCTTGCATGAGAGAATGTACCATGCTTGTCAATAGGTGGTGCTTCTTATGGATTGTTCAACACACTCTGAGCAGTGGTCTGTAATAGCTGAGTCTGCATCATCAAAGCTTGCTCTATAGTTGGGGAACTTGGCGACGATGGATTAGAAGTGGGAACATTCCTTCCAACATCTTGTGAAGCACTTCTCCTGGTAGAGGTCATATGTTTCCAACATATATGCATTAGGATTCAGTCATTCATAGCATTCTTTACTGTAGTTTCAAGAGATGACAAGATAGGATTGATAGTATGAAAGACTAGAGAAAACCCCAACCATCGAGATATCCAATTCTTCCACCTGAAACACTAGAATGCAAGAAAACTTCATCTTGCAAATCCTTCAACTTGGCTACCCCCCTTAAGAGAAGGTAAAGTAGGGGACACCAAAGTATAGCTTGCATCGTCTTGTGATTTTTTTTGTAACTTTATAACCAAAACAGATATGAGAACGGTTCTTGCGGTCATAGAAGGGTATTAAAGTCTACTGTTGTCTAGGATTTTCCTCATAATTTTTTATCATCCAAAATCAGAGATATGAATCAATAAAGACAGGCTGCTCCGAAGACAGGATAGGGAAAACAGAAGAAAACCATAACCCAACTATTTATTTCATTAATCCTTATACCTTAAACCTATGAACTAAAGGAAATTATGGGAACACCCAACAATATCATTGCAATCATTACAAAGATTCAAAACAATCATAAGCATAACGATAATTCAACAAGCAGTAGAGATGCACAGTTCAATCATTGTCTCAACTTGCGATACTATCATTTTTATTACATAAAGGGCACAACTCCTATCCTTAACTAAGGATCTTGGATAGTCTAGCATAATTTCTTCATTTGTCACTCTCACCGAATGCTTCTTTTGGGTTGGGTATCACTGACACTTTTTGGTGGCAGTCTGGTAGTCATCTGACTCTGGCTACTTCCATGGTGTAACTGTTGATTCTTCCATGGACAAGATTTAACATAATGTCCTTTCTATTGGCAATGATGACACCTTCTCTTAGCTGGATCTTTTGTGATGTCATACTCGACGGAATTGTTGCTTGGTGTTTTGTTAGCTTTCTAACTCTAAAGATTCATCTTGGTTTGACTGATATGTTTTCTAGCTTGCTTGGTCTTTTGAGATTGAAACTCCTTATAGGTGATAGTCCACCCATCTATGCATACCTCATGTGAAGTAGTTTTAGCTTGAGAAGCTTCTAGCTCTTTATAGTTTAGATTCATCTGACTAGGGATCAGAGCTAGATGTGACAAATCCAAATGTTGATTGCTTCCCAATACTTGCTCTGTTGAGACCTCCTTTCTCTTCTCATCCATATTAGTTTCACAATTCGAGTTCACCTCGACCTTTCCTTGATTTGGCTTGTTTCAAAGACAGGGAAAACCATAGTGCATGCAACATTGACATTGATAGTGTCTTTCCAAGAGTCTTGCTACCAACACCTTCATTGGACTTCATTTTCCTCCAAGCTTCTGCCACTTATCTCTTCATAGGTCCCTTTGGTACGTTGGTTTGACCTTGTGGCGAGCATTGTGGAGAACTCCCATATTGAGTCATTCCTTCCAATACTTGCTTTTGCATAGCGATTAGCTTTTCCTTATCAAATGCAATCAAGGGTGGCATAGCTTGGTCTTCCTGTTCTCTGATGTTGGCAGTTATCTCGTTACGTTCCATCTAATAGACCAAGAGAGAAGATTCAGAATAGAGACAAGGTTTTCATAATAGAACAGAGGCTGAAGTGAGCACAACTTTTCATAAATAACAAGGTTAGAGAGAAAGCAAGAACTAAGCAAAGATGAAAGCATGCTAAGACATCCAGTTCTAACTAGGCCTGCGTCCTACAATCAGCATTGCTCTAATACCACTTTGTAACACCCCGGAGTCCAAACGGCTTAGATCCACTCTGCACGCTGAGCGAACCACACCTACCACCATCCCACTTATGCTTTCGTCCTTGCTTCACGTAAAAGCATTAACCCGGGGATACAAGCATACAAGCATTAACGATGTCAAATAATAATCAAACTAATGGTATGTTTGGTTTGCATTCCAAGGCTATAGTTTCTTCATCCGAACTCCCAATCAGATGTTGCATTTTTTTAATTGGCTCGATGAGAGGAACACAATGATGAAGTCTATTATGCATTTTGACAAAGTTCCTAAACCATCCTAGCTGGTTTGGGAAACCATCTGAAAACATATGATCAACCTCCTTTTGATAATTTTGGTTGTCAACTTGTTGCCAACACATTTAAAATCAACTATTCAAATTTAAAAACATTCAGTTCCTAACATCTCTTTAAAATAAGCAAGCCATTCAGGTATCACGAGCTTTGAATGGTGCTTTAAAAATAAAGGCACTACAAATGGACTGACGAAGAAAATAATGTTGTATTTGAGCTCATGAATGTGCATAAACCATCTATTTGTTTCTTAGCAACGACAAATAGAGGGCAAATGGAGTACACACCATCCACATGGATATACATAAGTAAATTAAAAAAAATCAACTAGATATCACGTATTCACTAATCACATCTTGCAAAGTGGTAAGCACACATAAAATCTGATTGGACAACATCTAGTGCAGATCTACCAGTTTCGACATTTCATCTTGCCCAATAGAAATATATGTAGAGATTGTTAGATACTCACTTCTTTCTTAAGGGGAAAAAGAGTCAGAGGACGCATCAATTGGTGATGGACAAGGAAGGATTGAGGGTAGGGGGCACACTAGAGATCCACTCAAAGGGCGGTGGTAGCACAGCATGGAAGAGGCATGGGAGCCCTCCCGAGCCCCCCCTTTTGACCTCCAGGGCGGCACGTGGTGAAGCATTACTATACAATTGCCTTTATCGAGCCACGCACAACTCAACACCCTTGGAGAAAGGCCAACGTGTGCGGTGAGGCGTGAGGGGTGGTAGTGGTAGCAACGACAGGGACAAGTGAGAAACTAGAGAAAAGAATAGGGGAGTTAGAATTAGGGTTGTGCATAGTTATTAGGGCTGCACCACACGATAGGGAGCAAAGATAGGCTAAGGAATACTTCACGACCTATGGATTACACGTTAGAGCAAAGCATTCTCCACCACTACACCATGTAGTTAGTTGTAATGTGTGCAAAATATTTGTATTACTGTCGACGCCGAAAAATCAACGCCGAGGAAATAGTGATCAACGCCGGGGAGAGACCGCGCGGAGCAGATCTCGAGCTCTCTCTGTGCTTTGAAAGGGCACTGGACCGGGTGGTCGTGACTTTAGGGGCGTGCCAGTTAATTTGACCTGCAATTGACAAGGGAGCAAGATTGATCAGTAATTTAAGGTGGAACATGTCGGTCGTTTGTCCAGACAGTTCCAAATGTGCGGCCAAGTGGCCAGTAAGACGAGGCTATCGATTAGAGAGTCGATATCTAGCATGTTCATGATGTATGATGAGTAAAACAAGCATATCGGCAATCATCAGTTACTCAATTACATAGATCTAACATGCTAATTATCATGAAAACATGCAAAAGGTGTAAAAAGATAGGCGTGGGAGCATATGATTTGATTGAGAAACATACTAGCTTTTAACTAGAACAAAAATAAGTAAAAAGCATGTAAATAGTCAATATATATTCTAAAAAAGACAGGCTATCGGCTAAATAGTCGATTCCAGCGAAAGAAGGGTCATAGCATGCAACTACTCAACCATTAGACGTGTATAAACCAGTATGCTTATCAGATCTAATCTACTATCATTAACAGTGGGGTCAGACCTAACCGATGCAGCCGTAATAAAGATAACAAATTAAACCTTTAAAGCATATAAATCTATAAACGCTTAATGAGATCGCGGGGACATGCTATGATCGTGAAAGCACAGACGATCGGCTAAATAGCCGATGCAGCCATAGCATACAGCCGAAGACTATGCTTGGCCATAAACAAGGCTTACTACTTGACGACTTCCAATCTACGATGCTAGTAGTGGGGGTCAGACCTAAACGATGCAGCCATAATAGCACTTCTAGACCAGATCTCATCAACTAGCAAGCCTTACCTAGGGCTAAACATGCCTTGACCACATGCTATCTTCGATCAAGATTGGAATAGAACGGCTAGACTAGCAAGAACCATCGTTAAAGCAAGATGTAAACAATGTCGTGCGATAAGATGACGATTCAAAAAGATACAAAGCCGATCTATCTCAATCTTGATCGGGCAAGAGATTCGTATCAAAATTCGTACGAGATCAGACTTAACCGAGGGCAGCCATGTGGATTTTAATAAGAACCAAGGATAACTATCAGCAATTGCAAGAGATCAGACTTAACCGAGGGCAGCCTTACAATTAACTGATGATAACTAACTTATACCAAGCTTGTAAGAGATCAGACTTAACCGAGGGCAGCCTTACAAACACAATATAAGTCGTGATGGATACTCATAGACATACCGGAGATCGGACCTAACCGAGGGAAGCCCTACTTGCTGAAGAACTCGTCAAAATCTACTCTACTCCTACTTCTAAGAGATGATTGTAAGCTAAAAAGTAAATGTACTAGTTTATGTTGATCGTTGGAGATGTCTTATAATTGATCATCACCCTTTATATTTATAGGGCGGTTGGACTTCACGTGCCTAACTAAAAGAAAATAAAATCTAAACTAATCTGGTCTACGACTCTAGTCTGGTCGGTTAACAATCTGAGCCGAACCTCAATACGCACGTATACAAACACCTGCCTTAACTTGCCTATATCCACTTTATTTGTGGCAACCGGCTTTTCCTTTCATCACGTGGCTGTCACGTAAATAAGATTGTGTTGCATTTGGACTCTCTGGGCCAATGATGATGCCTCCACGGTTCTTGCACTTCTTCGACGTTGGCTGCCAGCAGCCAAATGATTTTCCTTTTACCTTCATGCATGGACTCAAGTACGCAGCCGCATATATAGCCATATATCAACTGAACCCGGCTTGCATCTTCACGCCAGCAACCAGGAGTCGTATCGTTTTCTTCATGCATGGGCTCCATCTTTAATCAAGAAGCTATTTCCTTCCTCTCAAGTATTAAAGCCAAACTCTATTTCCTATTCCCTGCTTCCTTCGTTCACGTACCCAGCATATACCCATATATCAACTAGCTTCTCTTGCTTTCTCTTTATTTCCACGTGAGGACCGAGCAACATCTGGGCTTCATGTCTCTCCCTTCCTTTAATTAACTGTGTGCATGTACGTATTTGCCTTCCTTCTAGCATCACGTAAAGAGAAGCTTGATATGTCAACATAGCTTACTGGGCAGTCCACACAAACAAGCCGAAAGTCTCTTCATAAATATTCATAGAATTATCGGCTTACTTCCGTAGACTCGATAGGCAATAAAATTACCAAATTTTGGTGTTAACAAATACTAAACTGGCAGTTCAACTAATTGGACCAATCAAACCATGAACAAAGAGCTTCATCAATCCGATGTCTAGTCCGATCCTAATACCTATGAGACTGGGACGAGGGGTTCTATGCAAAATAGTTTTGTGGGGGTGTGGGGTGTTCTAAATACTCCATGCGTCCATAAAGGAATGCAACACTCACTTTTGAAAGAGTCAAATAATTTAAAGTTTGACCAAAGCTATATAAAAAGCACTAACATATATGGTATAAAATAAATATCATTAAATTAATTATATAAAATATATTTTCGTAGTAAGTCTAGTTGGAGACATAGTTATTAATATTATTTGCCATAACTTAGTCAAAATTAACTTAGTTTGCATTGCACAAATTCCATAGTTGCGCCCTTCTATGGATGGAGGGAGTAGTCAACAAGAAAATAAATTTTACATCAAATGGTTATACTTGAGATGTTTGAACCCTTTACTGTTAGAGATGTCAATGGTGAATCCCAGGGGGTGTTGGGTTTAGGGTTTAGGGTTTAGAGTTTAGGGTTTAGGGTTTGGCGTGAGTAGAACAACTTCAGGACGGAACGTAGCGCTCAAAGCAGCACTAGTGCTCTCTGCTCGCTCATCACGGTCTCTTACCGGTGCATTGCCGCCCCGCTGCATCCAAGCGGTCACCGATGGATCCACCCGGGGAAAGGTTCCGGCTGGACCGTTGACAAGCTCATCACCAAACTCCTGACAGATCTCACTCAGTGCCTCCAAAGCTACCACTTGGGCACCTTCCAAAGGAGACTGCCCATCTGACTCAATACTCCAACCCTGCCACTGTGGATTGTCTGCACGGGCCAGAATGGTCACCCGCACATCATACCACGGCTGCCCCTCAGCTGCCACTTCCCTCCAGAAGTAGCGGGGTGGCTTCAGCGTACCCAACTGAGTTTAGCACCCTCCATAGCAAGGTCGGAGTGCCAAACACAGCTAGGAACGTGTCACTATGAGGCGGGGCTCCTAGTGCTGCCATCTATAGTAAAGTGTTCAACTCTTGTGAGAGGATATCATATGTGAGAAGAAATTCAATGAATGGGGTAAGCAATTATAAGTAAGGGAGGGATGCAACAATGTAAATGCATGAGTGAACATGATGCATGCACGTTTCGTATGTCCTCACGAATCTTAGGAAAATTTTAAAATTCTAGCGACATACACGGTGGCATATATATGTTCTCTCAATATACGTAACTAATCGGGCTACACGTTTCGTTGTTAGTGTATCTGCACAAGAATTTCATTTCAGCCCAACCCAACAATCATATATGCAAAAAAAAATATAAATCTGGGCTCTAGGTTGCAACTAAATACTTTCATATATGTATACCCATACATATACTTCTGTATTAAAGCTACCCGAAAGTAAATATGTGCCATACATACATATAAATATGCATTCACAGTCGTATCAAAGATAACCCACAATTAAATACCTTAGTGTGTGTGTGTATATATATATATGAGATATATATATATATATATATATATATATATATATATATATATATATATATATATATACCGTAGTACCAAAGCTACCTCTCCTCTTAGACTGGCCGCATGCGCGGGGGGGGGGGGGGGGGGGGGGGGGGGGGGGGGCAAGCGTGCCCCTTGCGGAGGAGATCTGGTGAGGAGGTTGGAGGGGCCGGCACCGGACTTGGAGACGCCGCGAAGCTGGAGTTGGAGACGACGAGCAGAGCGGGAGGGGATGCGATTCCAGCCAATATGGAGGGTCACGGCTCGATATCGCTTCGGGGTCGCGCTAGGTGAAGCGAATGCCGCGCAGAAACGAGTCCAATTTCTAGACTCCAATGCCATAGCCATCCAAACACATGGAATTCGGGCCTGCCATTTCCAATTCCAATAGCATGGTCTCAATGCAGACATGCAAACGGGATGCAACATAACTGGCACGATCAGAACAAAACAGAGAAAATAAATTCAAAAACAAAGCCACAGAAAGACAACGTTCACCAATTCATTTGAGAAAGAATGTGTAGTCTGAGAATTCTGCATCGCAAATACTATGGCTTCTTGTGCAATATCACCATGCGCGCAGCTCCTTTAGCTCTCCCTTCTGAAGAAAATTTGGAAGAAAAAAACATGTATTAGCTGAATGCTATCTAGATTATCAAGTAATTTAATTAAAGCCCACCATGATTTACTGATTGATGATCAGGAAAACACAGATGTGCTAATTGTTCAGATACATAGGACTGGAGTAGCCTGTTCGGCTGCATCTACTTCTCTACGGTTTGTAACTAACGGCACAAAGCAATTGAGAATCAGACTCTCCAGTCAACAGCTAATCACCTAACTTGTCCAAAAGATCCATGGTGAAAAAAGCTGCAAGAGCATAGTGGAGATAAAATGCTTGGAACCAAGATTGCTACCACTAGCAGAGAAACGACTTTTCATCCACTTCGAAATTTGGCTTTAGTCCCAGTATTTTTCGCGCCCGGGACTAGAGAAACCTTTAGTCCCGGTTGGTAGATCCAACCAGGACTAAAGATCCCTGCCCAACGGCTACTGCAGCAGGCTTTTGCTGCAGGGGACCTTTAGTCTCGGTTGGAGCTACCAACCGGGACTAAAGGTTAACTTTTACTCCCGGTTGGTCCCTCCAACTAGGAGTAAAAGTCTACTCCTGGCTAGAGGCTCCGTCCGGGACTAGAAATGGACCTTTAGTCCCGGTTGCTGTCTCCAACCGGGACTAAAGATCCCCTCCTATATACCCCTTCTTCATCCCCGAGCCCGAGCCACTTTGAGCTCAGTGTTCTTGCTTCATCGCCTGCCTCTTCTTCCTCATCGCCGGTAATCACAAGATTTATTCGATTCCTCCATCGATTCTTCGGTTCTAAAGGTTACCAACTTTATACTCTCATGTTTCATCAGTAGCATATCTCATTTTATCGACTAGATATATGTGGTTTTTTATGGTGGATTTTTTTATTTGTAAGTCATTTAAGCTCAAAATCACTTTAAAGTTTGCATATTTGGATGAAGGAAGGTTAAAGTAGTTATTCAAAACTAGTATTCATCTTTCATTTCTAGAATGCATAGCACACTTCATGGTTTAGAGATATAGAGAATTTTAGAGTTTTTTAAATTTTATTTGTTTATAAAATGAGAAATTTATATTATATTAAAAATGAGTATAGAGAGTAGATGGCAACTGCTTCTGGGTCCTCGGCCTCTCATCGGGTTCCAAAATGACTGAGGCCGGACCTCCCTCTCATTACATGCGGCAAGTGTGAGGAGAAGATTGTGATGGAGTACCGGGTGAGGAAGGAGTGTCCCAACAAGGGTCGTATCTTCTACAAGTGTCCGGATCGCAATGTGTGTTATTTTGTCGTATTTGATGATTATGGTTAATTTATACTTATTTTTATGATGATTGTGATTAAAGTTCTAATTTTTTTGTTTTAATTTCAGTGGGATGGCACTGGATGTTCAGGCTGGTACTAGGAGGAAGAGTATGTTGAACACGTGCAAAACTCTCTTGCACAGGCGGCTACGGCGGCTGATGAGGCAGTGATCATGTGGAAGAAGCCTATAGATGTTGAACAAATGCACGATCTGTTTGTTTTAGTTGGGATTGGTCGTGAAATCCTTACGCTGCTGAAGTGCATTTTAGCTTTAGTTTTTTTAGTGGTAGTTGGAATTGTCTACATTGTAGCAAGACTTTCATAAATTAATACCTTGTGTGGTGGCATGCATGTCGTATAATTAACTAATTATGTTCTAGGTTTTAATATGGTATGTATGTCATGTAATGCTTCCAGTTGCATTAAGAGGAATTCTACCTCCAAATGTACGTCTAGCCACCGTGAAACTATGTGCATTCCTCAATGCAATTTCTCAGAATGCAATCGATCCAATGGATCTAGCTAAACTACAGAATGATGTAGTTCAATGTCTTGTCAGCTTTGAGTTGGTGTTCCCTCCTTTCTTCTTTAATATCATGACACACCTCCTAGTTCACATGGTCAAGGAGATTAGCATTCTCGGTCCTGTGTTCCTACACAACATGTTCCCCTTTGAGAGATTTATGGGAGTCCTAAAGAAATATGTTCACAACCATGCTCGGCCAGAAGGAAGCATCGCCAAGGGCTATGGAACAGAGGAGGTCATTGAATTTTGTGTTGACTTTATTCCCGACCTTGACCCGATTGGTGTTCCTGAATCGCGACACGAGGGGAGACTAAGTGGAAAGGGGACACTAGGGAAGAAACCATATATTGATACGTAGGACAATTATTTTAATAAAGCATACTACACAGTTCTATAAAACTCCTTGGTGGATCCGTATATCGAGACACATAAAGAGTTGCTCCGATCCGAGTTTCCAGGGAAGTCTGAAGCTTGGATTACACGTCAGCACATGGAAACTTTCAACAACTGGTTGCAAAAAGAATGTCAGGGTGATGAGAGTATTGATGAGCAACTATATTTGTTGGCTAGGCAGCCATCGTGGCATATCCTCACATACAAAGGGTACGAGATAAATGGGAATACATTTTACACAGTAGCCCAAGATAAAAGGAGCACCAACCAAAACAGTGGTGTCCGCATAGATGCCATCGACCCTAATGGAAATAAGCAAACATATTATGGCGCATAGAGGAGATATGGGAACTAAACTATGCACCTACTTTTAAGGTACCTTTGTTCAAGTGCCAATGGGTAAAGGCGACTAGAGGCGGGGTAGCAGTCGACAACTAGTATGGAATGACAACCGTGGACCTCAATAATATTGGGTACAAAGACGAACCGTTCGTCCTTGCCAAGGATATGAATCAGGTATTCTATGTCAATGACATATCTACAAAACCGAAGAGAAGGAAAAACAACAACGACCCAATCAATGAGCCAAAGCGCCACATAGTTCTTTTAGGGAAAAGAAACATCATCGGAATTGAAGACAAGTCAGACATATCAGAAGATTATAAAAAGGATGACCGAATTCCACCCTTCACAGTGAACAAAGACCCAAGCATCTAGCTAAATGATGAGGACACTCCATGGTTACGGCGCGATCATAACCAAGGGATATACGTTAAGAAGAAGTTCACTACTATGCCCGCTTGATATATATAGTGATGTTTAATAGTGTGTATTAGAGGTATTATGTAATAATTATGAATTCAGAGATGCTTATTAGGTGTTTCCTTTTTTTCTATGTTCAGATTAAATTTGTGTTTGATGGTGGGATTTTCATGTCGCTTTTAGACAATGAGTGATGAAAAAATGAAAAGATTTACGTTAAAATGATGTGAAAACAAATTTCCAATCGAAAACAAAAGTTTTAATGATTTAAATTAAACACTACATTTTTGCATTAATGAAAAAACAAAAAAACTTTAGGTCACACAATTTTCCTGTGTGCAATAAAGCAAAAGTAAATCCATATTCTTTTAAAATAATTTTATGCCTTGTATTTAATTTATTATGCAATTAACAAGACTTTAACATTTTATAGAAAGAAATATATAAAAAAACAAATGGAGCTTGAAACGGGCGGGAAGTAAAACTGCAGCCCAACTTTAGTCCCGGGTAGATCTACCACCCGGGACTAAAGGTGGGCTGTATTTTTTGTGGCCCGCCAAAATACACCTTTAGTCCTGGCTGGTATTACCAACCGGGACTAAAGGTCTTTTCGTTCCAGGCGTTTACAGGAGCTGGGACTAAAGGTCCCTCCCTTATATAAGGTGACCGTTTCTTCTTCCTCCTCACTCTTCGCCTTCGTCGCCCATCGCCACTGCCGTCGCCGCCACCCTCGTCACCGTCGCCCGTGGCCACCTCATCGTCCTTGACCTCGCCGCTGCCGGACCCGGCGCCGATCTTCTCCTTCCCGACCTCCGACGCGCTCTTCGACTGCGCGTGGTCCGAGTCCCATGACTCCCTCTGAGCCACCGGCTCCAGGGATGGCTCCGTGCGCCTCTTCGACGCCGCGTGGCTCTCGCCGCCATAGAACCCCGTGCGCCTCCTCCACGAGCACGCGCAGGAGGTGCACGGCCTCGACTGGAACCCTAATGCCAGCTGCCCCAACGCCGGCCGCCCCGCGTGCCACCAATGCCGTCAGCCCCAACGTACTGTGTATTGATATATATAAATTTGTTATATATATATATATATATTAGAGAGTTATAAATTTGTATTTTTATATATATAAATTTGTTATACATCTATATTAGAGAGTTATAAATTTATATTGTTATATAGCTAAATTTGTTATACATATATATTAGAGTTATAAATTTATATTGTTATATATATAAATTTGTTATACATACATATTAGAGAGTTATAAATTTGTATTGTTATATATATATATATTTGTTATACATATTAGAGAGTTTTCAACAAGTGGTACATGGTGACGTGTGAACGGGGAGAGACCTTTGTTTCTGTCAGAGTTACAAACCAACATTACTTCCGTGGCGATGACGTTATATATGTCGAGTTTTTAGAATTACACCAACTATGCCACATGGACTCTCTCGACAAAAGTCTCATTAGCTGCTATTATCTGTAAGTGTGATTATTTTCTACTATTAAAGTGTATATATATAAAGCTACATGTATATATATAAATTATATATCCTCACACTATATTTTTATATATGTAGATATGAGATGACAGAACTCAGAAAGAGAAATGATAATGATGTTGGTTTTGTTGATCCAAATATCTTATTCAAACACCCTAATCCCCCGCCTGAATGGAAAGCTGAACTCAAGAAAAATCTCATGAGGTTCTTAGTGAACCAATAAAATAAGGATATACTCTTCCCCTACAACTTCAAGTGAGTGTTAAATAATTAATGTCGATCATATGGACATTTGTTCAATTATTTGCTTACTAGCTAAACTATATATATATATATATATATAATATATATATATATATATATATTTGTTCAATTATTTGCTTACTAGCTAAGCTATATATATATATATATATATATATATATATATATATATATATATATATATATATATATATATATATATATATATATATATTTGTTCAATTATTTGCTTACTAGCTAAGCTATATATACACGTTGACTCTAGTTAATGTCGATCATATTTGTGTATAAAAACATATGCAGCAATCACTGGATATTAATGGTCATCGATATGGCCAATAGTCGGTTGAGCATCTTAGACTCGTTAAGAAAAGAGCAAATAGAGTACCAAGACATGATAGATATTATCCAAGGGTAATTTAGTCTCTCTAGCAACTATATATACCCCGATCTCTTAACTGCAATAATTATTAAATGCCAAATTAATTTTTTATTTTATTGGGCGCAGTGTTTGGAAAAGTTTCATTGAAGAACACCACATGAAACATTGCAAAGCGCCACTAGATGTAATCGCACACAAAGTAAGTACTAGCTACATTTATATATATATATATAATTCAATTAACACCATGCATGCTTTCAATTCACCGGATCTTTTTTCTCGTAAAAGTGGGTTCTGAGGCAAGAACAGGGAATCAACTACTGTGGATACTATGTTTGCGAGTTCATCATGGCGTACTAAAAAAGAACTCCTGAAGAGATCCTCAAAGTACGTTATATAAATATATTCATATATTCACAATTCTTTTATTGCTCATATATAAAAGTAATCATGTGACCAACACATATAGATATATTAATACTTTTCCTTTAATTTTTATTGAAGACTCTATGGTTGAAGAAAAAAGTCATACGACGTGACCAACTGAAAGCAATTCAAGAGACCATAGCAGGATTTCTTAATGACCAGGTCTTAAACCCCGCCGGCGAGTTCTACAATGACATGAACGAAACATGGAAGCCAAACCAGATGGAGTGAATTTGTTATCCCAAGGATATGATAGAATATACAATGCAATCTTTATTTGTAATATATATATATACATATTATATGTACATAAAATAACGTACAATATATGTATATGCATGTAATATATACGTTAGTTTTATACTTTAGTTTGTACAAAATGTTCAAACATTATAATCGTGTAGAATACGTATATTTTTAGCAGCGTAGAATGCGTATTCGAAAACCTATTCGAAAACCAAAACGAATCATCAATTGAAAATAGAAATAAAAAAAGAAAAAAAAAACCTTTAGTCCCGGTTGGTAATACCAACTGGGACTAAAGGGCCGGCCCACGTGGCCAGACCGGGAGGCCTCTTTAGCCCCGGTTGGTATTATCAACCAGGACTAAAGGAAACCGGGACTAAAGGAGGGTCCCTTTAGTCCCGGATTCGTGCTTTCGATTGGGAAACCAGTTTTGAAGGGGTTTCTCAACCGGAAGTACAACTTGTTTCTGTACTAGTGTACAGGCTCGCTTGTGATTTGAACTCGTAGCATCTCTAAGACTCTAAAGCCTTTGCCTGTCACTGCATATGGTGCTGACGCTACTAGAAGTGAAGGAGACTTATCAAGGTATGTATATCGTTCATTCCCGTTCCAGTACAGAATCACCCAGTTTGTGCCTGAGTGGAACCAGCTGTCCCATGCATAAAAAAGTCATTATCTTATATTAGACTAATCGGTTCAAGTATTCATATAATAGAACCGTCTAATTTATAAGAGCACAAGTACAATAGCAATCGTCGAAGCGATCAAACCGTCATACTTAGGCCCATATAAACCTAGTAGTCCGATAAAATCACGAAGGATCTCAAACAAACCAACATACAAACCAAGATCGTACATGATAACACAACCAGTCACATGTTACATCACAGTTCACAAATAGTTCACAAGTTTCTCACATACATTGGAGTTCACATAGTTATTACAAACCAAGTTCAAATAGTGGAAGCAAATTAGTTTGATATCAACATCACACTTAGTTCAAATACATACCAGTACCACGGTCATTTCCAGCAAAAGCAGAACGGTGGGGATAACTTAGGAGTACCATGCCCCATGGTTTAGTCCTCATCCACAGTAGGATGAATGCAGTTCTTATAGTACCCATGATATATCATGTCATCTGCAACAAGAGGAAATAAACCCTGAGTACAGGAATGTACTCAGCTAGACTTATCCGTCATAAACCAGAAATAATATGACTCCAAGGAGTATGCAAGGCTTTATCGGTGGAGTTAGCTTGACAACATTTTACATAAAAGCTTAAGTAACATAACTTAGAGATTTAGTACCTCTAGCATCAATTTGAATACTTATTCAATTAAGCATCTCTAGATTAGCACATATACTAGAGCAATCACTTGATTAAGCTAACAAGCATTAGTAACCATATCCGGTATAATAATTTGAGCATCATCATGACCATCAAGTTTCCATTAAGTTACTCTACGTTGCCGTTGCTTAGTCAAGTTCTCACTATCCGGGAGAGACGGCGATTCGAAATGATTCCTACCCAACTGGGGAATTATTCCTAACACAAACCCATACTTCTCCCGTCGGGGTCGCATCGGGTCACCTTTGGTACAACTCAGAAACCAACTTCACGGGTCCAATCAGCGCTGCACCCTCAGAGATTTTACCAGACTATCAGAAAGTTCAGGCTCGGCCTACCCTTGGACTCACACCACTGGCTCTTCGCACACCCTTACTGCCTCTAGTGTGCGCACTTTCACTTACCGGGGCCCGACCTGAATTGAGCTCTCGGCTTCGCGGTCAAAACGACTTATGCGGCCAACTAAGTGCTAGGCATGCGTTCAACATGACATGAGGTCGTACAGTGAATCGGTTCTTAACCGACACAGACGGGGATAAATAGGCACTAAGAACTCCATGCCTTGTGCTTCTTTATCACAATCCTGCCAGGTCTTCTTTTTATTCATCAACACATGGTTATTTCAACGATAGCACTTATAGCCAGCCGTGATCAGTTATCTACCTATATGTTTCAGGTGATAGAAAATTATCTGACTTCTACTGGACTAAGCAAGGCTAACCATATATTCGATCCTGGACCTACAAGGGATTCAAGATATATTTGTCTGGACAAGGATAATATATGCAGCAAGTATTTCCAATCAACTCCTATAACATAATGCATTAAACTTTCTAGAAAGCTTATAAAACTGCCTACAACTTTCTTATAGTCATCTCAAAATGATTCAATGGTTATAAAGGTCAAACAAAGTAATTTCCCAGATCTGTCCCAAAATTCCAGAGAATAAGCACATCTGGAGACCAACCTCTAACAGTTATAACTCTCAAACCATTTAGCCTATTGCCATGAAAATTTGACACAAGCAATATAAGTAAGTTATATATAACTTTGTTATTGACAAGATTCACAGCAAATATCATCTTACCCATGCAATTTACTTAATAACTGAAACTGTCCAAACAGTCACTAAAATTGAATTATAGAGCAATTAATATTTCACTGCATACAAGCAATTAAATTAGGGCACAACCAATGGTACCAACAATTCATAGGCATCATACACACTATAGAAAACATTAAGGTCAAGCCCAAACAAATTATTTAAATGCATTTATTAATTTATTTGGACACTAAGGTTAAATAAGGATAATATATCAAAAGTGCACAATACATTCTAAGAAAATTACAGTATCCTACATATGTCTCCAAAAGTCTAATGTACAAATTTCATGCTATTTGGATAAGTATAGCCATCTCTACAAAAATAACAAGTTGCATAGGCTCATTTTAGCAAAAATAGTTTAGCCTAGTGAAAAGTGTCAAACAACATATTTTATATTTTCTTACATTCATCCTAGCACCATAACACTGTGTAAAAATTTGCATGATCATTAGTTATGTATTTTAACCCTATTTATTGTCACTAGAAACTAGCAATTATTTAGGATTAAATAGGAAGACCATATTCCCAGCATGCTTACTATAGGTTTAGTATTTTTTTAGCTAGAGCATGTCAACACAAGATCAGTAAAATTGGAATCACTATTTTATCACTTTCCTAGCTCAAGTGATGTATTTTACAAGATTGAAAACAATTTAAAAGCACTTATCTAGCTCAATTTAATTATCCTAGAAAAAACATCCCAAACAATAGGTTTCATATTTTTATCAAATATTACACTTTATAATGAATCCAACAAAATTTGGTTCACTCAGTTTGGACTTCTACAACTCTACTTATGAATTTTCAAAGTTTGCCTATATTTTTAAAAAAGAATAAATTCAAATCCATACTGCAGCCGCTGATAGCTAGGACCCACTGATCAGTAGGACCCTCAGGTCAGTGATACCGGGGTAGGGGAGGCGCTCCGGCCAGCCCTATCTCACTGGTAGTGAGATCACATGTGAAGAGGGTGACACCAACATGTTCCCCTCATCAAGCCGCGTGTGTTAGTGGTGAAGACGTGACCTAGGGTTCACCGAAGATGGCTCGCCGACGGCAATGGTGGATGGCGGAGATAGTGTAGCGGTACGCCGGCATTCTTTGGCATCATGTGCTCCGGTGAGGTACGCTACGGCTTTGTGGAATCCTAACGAAGCTATCTAGGGTGGGTTAGGGTTCCGGTGAGGCGGTAGTGAGCTCCGACCGCGTGCATGGCCGCGCGGCGGCACACAGAGCACGGTGGTGCTCCCACCATTCTGGCTAGATGGTGGCAAAAGGCAGGTCTCCGTCATGCCATCTGCTAGGTCTTGGGTTACTTAATCTAAGGCGCGTGAGAGAGGAGGGAGGCGATGGACCAGCTCAGCAACGGCGAGCTCGAATGCCATGGCGGCCGCGCGCAGAGCGGCGATGCGTTCCTGTGCAACCAGGTGGTAGCGTCTACCCTAGATCCAACCTGAGCATCTAGAGCCTAGCGTGGTGCCGGACCAAAGAAGAGGAAGCTAGGGAATGCGGTGGAGTGACCGGGCTATGGTGAGCCGAGAGCACGGCGGTGCTCCGATGTTTACGGTGGCTACAACAAAGTAGAACACCGCTTTACCTTGGGCCGAGAGGTGGTGCTGGTGGCTCGAGGAGGTGGAGGTGATGGCGGAGCAGCAATGGACGAGACGAATCGACTACAGGAGATACGTCGATGGCAAACGGCTGCGACGGAGCTACGACGGTGACGCAACGAGCTCGGAGCTTCGCTTTGGCAAGGCAGAGCGAGAGGGAGGAAGTGAGAGCGGGTGAGTGGAGTAAGTAGCAGGGGCGCGGCGTCTTTGTGCACACTTTGTCCTGACTGGCTGGGCCATCGCCGGTGTATGGTCGCCACGCGGCGCGCGTGGCCTATGGCCGGTCGGCCACTGACGGCACGACGTTCGTGGCCATCTGCCCTGACGAAACGACTGATAGCGCAAGTTCATCCACCTCTATATCGTAATCCGTTCGTTCTTTGCAAAAACTTCATTAACAAAAGTTGTAGAGCTACATGTAAACTCCAAATTTGCTTTAGGGAGTAACATATAATTCATCATGGTTTTTAAATTGCAAAGCTTCAAAGTATGGTACATCGAAACGGAAAATCAGTTCATGACTTAGCAAATTTTTCTAAGTTGAAAACAGTATTTTGTTGATTCTTGTGAGCCCTATTTGACCATGTTAGGCATTGAATTAGATTTTTACCCAAAAATAAAAATTGTTACTCTAGTCAAGTACTACAACTTTGCTTAAGGGTGTACTTCTATGCAAATACTCTATGCTATAGTTCAACTTTGGTCAAAGTAGGATCGTGAAAATTGGAGTTTCTAGACTAACTATGACTTGGGGGCTGTTTTGGTCCAAGTCATGAATACCAAACTTGTTCCATGTACCATCCTAGACATGGCTAAGGTGTTTTTGTGACCTCACAACTATTTCATGCATTGGTCACACCCAATGGCAAGCATATATATAAAAGCAACATCACGTGTGATAAAGATAAAGTGAATGAGATGAAGCTTCTTATGCTCATGCTCATGAATGCTTGGATGATGCATATGCTCATGAAATGCAAGTGTCCAATGCATGCTTAACACTAGGGTGTTACAATTCAATCTGTGAAATATTGAGAAGAAATATATGTCGCTGAACAGAAGAGATATGCTACACTCACCCATCTACATGAAAACTTTTTTTTTCTTTTTTCTTTGGTAAAGATACATCCAATCACACCGGAGAAATCAAAATAGTAGCTATTGTCATAAGTTGGACAGCATCAGAACTATAACCAGTTTATGAATTTATCAGTACTTAGCTTGTAATACTTGTTTCTTATACAAGAAACAGTGGGATGAATAAAGGGGAATAGGGTTATTGCAAAGGTAGGGAAATGTGGATTTAAATAAATTTTGGATGTTGTTGGGTGCGGTCTGATTATATAAATCATATATCCAGGTAGGGGGACAATTTTAGTTTTGTACAAAAATATTGATGACACAAATATAGATTTTAGGTTTATTAAAACCTCCTCCCTCCTTCTGGCACGAGAGCAGTCGAGGCTTTGGTGGCTCCCCTGCATACTGTGATACCGATGTGTGGCAGCGTATAGTTTACGAAAAACCCTCCATCTTTTCAGAAATCAACCCGTGGTACAGTTTAACAACCCTAAACATGATAATCCTTTTCTTCATTCCTCTCTCTCTCCTTCCCACCGCCGCTGCCACACCCACTCACCCACCAAAGCGGATCTGCTTTGGCCTCGACGGCGGCAGATCCTACCTCGATGCCTCAACCCTACCTTCTCTTATTCCCTTCTCCATGCCACTGCCCCTCGTTGCTCGCCTCACGTGTCTCTCGGCATCGTTGTTGCTCGAGCATGAGGAGCCATGCGAGATCCGCGGTGTGTAGATCGGACGGAGCTTACCAGCCTCCATGACGTGGAGGGCAGAACTCGCCGACCTCCATGATGAATGGGATGACTAGAGGGTTCGTCCTATGCTCGAGTTGCCTGTTAGTGGATGCAGCTGTTTCACTTCACTCTAATCTAATGTTGTTCTGTGTGTGTGTGTCTCAGCCTACGTGAGCCTTGTAATAATGAGAATCCGTGTCATGTAACCCTTAAAATAGGTAATCATGATGTAGGACCACGCTGATATATCCGAATTTTTTATATTTTAGCCTTTGTTTTAAAAGTTTCTCACAAATAGACCCATGGCGGAAAGAATTCAGAAAATAAACCCTTAGCTCGGCGCCATTGATGCTGGCGCTGAGCTAGGCGCTAGCGTCTCTGGCGCCGAGCTCCTGGGCACGGTGGATGACATGCCAGGGAGCTCGGCGCTAGTCACTCTGGCGCCGAGCTCGGCGCCGTTATTACTGGCGCCAAGCTTCTGGTCAAAGAGGACGAGCTGTGGGCCCGCCCGCTGCTGTCTCCAGTAGCTCTCTCTTTTCAATTCCATCTCTCTTGGTTACTTCTTCTTTATTACGCGTACTGGCAGCTAGTATAAAATACGAGTACACACGCGTCATGGTATCTATGGTAGTTGATCAGTATGAAACTATTAAACTATTAAACGCGTACTGGCCCATACCCTGCACTGTGGCTCCCAACGCAACTGTTCATTTGTTTTCAACAGTGGCTCCCATACCCTGCATTGTGGCCCATACCCTGCACTGTGGTGCTCTTTTGAACTCTTTTTTACTAAACGTTCACGGTAAGCTGGTGTCCCCGCAGCTACTTTGCTTTCAATATTTAGCAAAGTAGCTGCGGGGACACCAGCTTACCGTGAACGTTCAGTAAAAAAGAATTTAAAAGAGCACCACAGTGCAGGGTATGGGCCACAGTGCAGGGTATGGGAGCCACTGTTGAGAACAAATGAACAGTTGTGTTGGGAGCCACAGTGCAGGGTATGGGCCAGTACGCGTTTAATAGTTTAATAGTTTCATACTGATCAACTACCATAGATACCATGACGCGTGTGTACTCGTATTTTATACTAGCTACCAGTACGCGTAATAAAGAAGAAGTAACCAAGAGAGATTGAATTGAAAAGAGAGGGCTACTAGAGACGGCAGCGGGCGGGCCCACGGCTCGTCCTCTTTGACCAGAGGCTTGGCGCCAGTAATAACGGCGTCGAGCTCAGCGCCAGAGTGACTGGCACCGAGCTCCCTGGCATGTTATCCACCGTGCCCAGGAGCTCGGCGCCCGAGACGCTGGCGCCTAGCTCGGCGCCGAGCTAAGGGTCTATTTTCTGAATTCTTTCCGCCAGGGGTCTATCTGTGAGAAACTTTCAAAAAAACGGATGACGCCGAGCTAAGGGTCTATTTTCTGAGTTCTTTCCGCCAGGGGTCTATCTGTGAGAAACTTTCAAAAAAAGAGCTAAAATGTAAAAAATTCGGCTAGTATATCAACTGGATAATGAGCAAGCGATTGCATGATCTCTTGGGACTATCGCTTGTATTATTATTTTTCTATGGATTTCCCTTTTGTGGAAATCGTGGGTTCTTTTCAAAGGATAAGTGAACAACTTGGTATAAAGGTACACATCCAATATACATACCACTAAAAAATATGGACCGGTTTCGTCGCCCGAAGTCTGACGTCCAAACTCCCTTCGTGTGCGCGCCCGAAGTCTGACGTCCAAACTCCCTTCGTGTGCGTGTGTGCGCGCGCGAACTCCGAGTTTGATACGAGCCTATCCATCGACCTCACCAGGAAGGCAGGAGGTAATCAATCGTCTGCGCGTTCTCCCTTTGCCCCGCTCACCCCTTCGTCCCTCCCGTGTACCCCTCACGTGACGCCCGTGCCTTGCCGCCTTGGCTTCCACCAGCAGCTGCAACGTATACGGAAGGGCCTCCTGCAGAGCTTCCTGGCCGGTCGCGGACGCCGCCACGAAAGCGAACGCGTTGTCGCTCCGCTCTCCCCTACGTCCCTTCGCCTACCCCTCGCGCGACACCCGCGCCTTGGCTTTCACCACTGCCAATAGCTGCAGCTAGAGCGTAGCGGAAGGGCCTCCGGCAGAGCTCCGTGGCCAGCGCCACCAAAAGTGAACGCGTTGCATCTGTCGCCAGCGGGCACCGGCCGGTTGCTCCGGTTCCTGACACAGGCGTTCACGAACATGTGGAGGCGGACGAAACGCGAGGCCATGGAGCACAAGGCGGCCGGGGCCTGCGATTGGATCGCTACGACCTCGCCGGGCCCGAAGAAGAAGGCGTGGTGCGCGAACACGTCGTCACTGGGTTCACCCTGTCCGTGCCGGGATCAAGGAGTGGAGCGTACTCCCGGTGGTCGTGGCTGATCTCCGGCGGCCAGCCCTCCGTGTGAAGCTCGTGCTCCGACACTGGACAGACGGTGGGCGCGCCGGGCACGCCCATGCAAGTGCAAACTCGATTCACGCGGTCTGGAACTGAACGATCCCGGTGCCGTCGGCCATGCATCGGCAAATCTGGAACCCGAAGATGAAGACAATTCAGAGTAATTTAGTATATGACACGTTCATATTTACATTATCAGGATAATATTTTTTTTTCAGTTCCAACACACGGTCATTTATCTAGTGTGACATAAAAGTGATCAAGCAAGTTGAAGTGCCAAGCTAGCTATGGAGAGTCATATGTTGGGAAGCATCAATTATTCTTCAATATTTAAGAATGTTAACCTGAAGCTATGAAATTGAATTCTTACGCCGCGGGTAGTGAAGACGGACACTACTAAAGAACAGACTTTAGAACGATGTCCCAATTTAGCATTAGCCTCGGCATTTAGTCTCGGCTGTTATTACCAGTAATACCAACCGGGACTAAACCTTTTAGTCTCGGTTTGGGTTATGCCCCGGGAATAAAGATTAATCTTTAGTCCCGGTTTGGCCTTCTAACCTGGACTAATTATCTCGGCCTATAGACCAGCTCATTTCTTCCTCCCCGAGCCCGAACCATTCCATTTAAACTCACCGCCTCCGTTCTTCAGCTTGCTATTGTTCTTGCTCTCTCCCCCTCCATTGGTGTTGCTCTTCGATTTTGGAGGTAACAAACTTAATCCTCTTATGTTTTATCAGTAGCTTATCTCATTTTACGATGTAGATGCATGTGTAACTTTATATGTTGGACTTTATTATGATTTTATGTCATTTTTAGCTCAAAATCACAGGATGATTTGCATATATGTTTGGATAAACAAAAGCTAAATTAGTTCATCAAAATCACTTGATAGTTTAGTATTGCTAGTATATGTAGTACATTTCATGGTTTAGTTAGATAAATAAATATTTTTATTTTTTTAATATATTACTTTAGAAATAAGAAATTTATAATAGTTTGCAAAAATAAGTATATAAAGTAACTTGATATGGTGGATTTGATTATGATTTCTATGTCATTTTTAGCTCAAAATCACATGATGATTTACAATAGTAAAATCACTTGATAGTTTGGTATTTTACTATTATACATAGTATATATTTCATGGTTTAGTTAGATAAATAAATAATTTTAGTTTTGTTTAAATATATTATTTTAGAAAATGTGAAATTTACACTAGTTTACAAAAATAAGTATAGAAAGTAGATGACAACTGGTACCGGATCCTCGGCCTCTCGTTCGGTTGCGAAACGACTGAGGCCAGAACTCCCTCTCATTATCTGCGGCAATTGTAAGCAGAAGATTGTGATGGAGTACCGAGTCAAGAGACAGGGACCCAACAAGGGTCGTGTTTTCTACAAGTGCCCGGATCGCGATGTGAGTTTCTTACGCATTTGATTATTATGGCTAATTGACCTGCTTTTCTTGAATATTTTTGACTAAATATTTTTTGGTTTTAATTTCAGTGGGAGGACAATGGATGCGATGGTTGGTACTGGGAGGAAGATTATGCTACATACGTGCAGAATTCGGGTGCGCTTGAGGTAGCGGCTGCTGATGATGAGGCAGTGAGCCAGCAGGAGAAGCTTATTGATATTCAACAGACGAATAATTTGTCTGTTTTAGTTGCGTACGGTCACGAAATAATTATGTTACTGAAGTGCATTATAGTTTTAGTTTGTTTAGTGATAGTTGCGATTGCTTACGTTGTAGCCAGGCTTAGTTAATTAATCAACTGTGTGTGTGTCATCTATGTTGTGTAATAAAATACTTAATTATATTCAAGGTTTTCATAATTTATCGTGTAATGCAGATTATGTCACACCATTGGATGTACAATGCCGATCGCTGCTCCCAAGACTTTATTGAGGGTGTGCACTATTTCTTAGGTGTGGCCAAGGCAAATAAGCGGGATGGTTTTATGTGCTGTCCATGTGCCCTATGTAAGAATTTAAAGGAATATTCAAGCTCAATGAGTCTTCATTCACATTTGCTTAAGTCAGGTTTCATGTCAAACTATATATGTTAGACTAAGCATGGAGAAAGCGGGGTCATGATGGAAGAAGGTGAAGGAGAAGATTTAGACATTGATGACATTATTGCTCAGTATGGTGCCTTTGATGATACTACAATGGGGGGAGATGAAGAAGAGGTAGCGGCAGAAGATGATCTCGGTGATGCTCTTGGCGATGCCATTCGTGATGCACAACAATAATGCGAAAGTGAAAAAGAGAAAGTTAAGTTCGAGCGCATGCTTGAGGATCATAGAAAGTTGCTATACCCGACGACCGAAGAGGGACAAAAAAAGCTGGGTACAACACTGGAATTGCTACAGTGAAAGGCAAAGAATGGTGTATCCGACAAGGCATTTGGGAATTTATTGAACCTCATAAAGAAGAAGCTTCCGAAGCCAAATGAATTGTCCACCACTACGTACGAAAGCAAAAAAGGTTGTCTGCCCTTTAGGATTAAAAATCCAGAAGATACATGCATGTCCTAATGACTACATCCTCTACCATGGCAATGAATACGAGAATTTGGATGAATGCCCGGTATGTAAAGCATCGCGGTATAAGATCAGGCGCGATGATCCTGGTGACGTCGAGGGTGAACAACGTCCTAGAAAGAAAATCCCTACCAAGGTTATGTGGTATGCTCCTATAATACCACGCTTAAAACATTTGTTTAGAAATAAAGACTATGCAAAGTTGTTGCGGTGGCATAAAGAAGACCGTAAGGTAGACAATATGCTGAGACACCCAGCTGATGGGTCCCAGTGGAGAGCGATAGATAGGGAATTTCCAGAGTTTGCAAATGAGGCTAGAAACTTAAGGTTCACCTTAAGTACAGATGGTATGAATCCTTTTGGGGAGCAGAGCACTAGTCATAGCACTTGGCCAGTTACTCTATGTATCTACAACCTTCCTCCATGGTTATGGATGAAGCGGAAGTTCATTATGATGCCGATCCTCATCCAAGGTCCGAGGCAACCTGGCAACGACATTGATGTCTATCTGAAGCCATTAGTTGAAGAACTTCTAGTTTTATGGAACAAACCAGGTGTACGTGTCTGGGATGAGTACAAACAAGAACACTTTGACCTACGAGCAATGTTGTTCGTAACAATCAATGATTGGCCTGCTTTAAGTAATCTTTCAGGTCAGACAAACAAAGGATATAATGCATGCACACATTGTTTTGATGACCTTGACAATATATATTTGAAAAGATGTCGAAAGGTCGTGTACCTTGGCCATCGTCGATTCCTTCCTTTGAATCACCAAGTAGGAAAGAAAGGGAAGTATTTTAAAGGTAAGCCAGACCACCGGAAGAAGCCTCATAACCGAACCGGAGAAGATGTACTCGCAATGGTCAAGGATGTGAAAGTAGTATTTGGAAAGGGACAAGGCAGTGAATCTATTCCCAAAGATGGTAAGGGACACACACCCATGTGGAAGAAGAAGTCCATCTTTTGGGAGCTACCCTATTGGCAAGTCCTAGAGATCCGCAACGCAATCGACGTGATGCACCTGACAAAGAATCTTTGTGTGAACCTGTTAGGATTCATGGGTGTGTACAGGAAGCCAAAGGATTCACTTGAAGCACGCCAGGACTTGCAGGGCATGAAAGAACGAGACAACTTTCATCTAGAGAAGACAGATGATGGACGTCATTACTTAAGTCCTGCTAGCTACACGCTTAGCAAAGAAGAGAGGGACAGCATGTTCGAATGTCTAAGCAGCATCAAGGTCCCATCAGGATTCTCCTCCAATATAAAGGGTATAATAAATGTGCCAGAGAAGAAATTCCTAAACTTAAAGTCCTACGACTGCCACGTGCTTATGATGCAATTGCTTCCAGTTGCTTTAAGAGGAATTTTACCTCCACATGTACGTCTAGCCACCGTGAAGCTATGTGCATTCCTCAATGCAATTTCTCAGAAGGCAATCAATCCAGTGGAACTAGCTACTCTACAGAATGATGTGGTTCAATGTCTTGTCAGCTTTGAGTTGGTGTTCCCTCCATCCTTCTTTAATATCATGACATGCATCCTAGTTCATTTGGTGAAGGAGATTAGTATTCTTGGACCTGTGTTCTTACATAACATGTTCCCCTTCGAGAGGTTTATGGGAGTCTTGAAGAAATATGTGAAAGTCCATTCTAAGCCTGAAGGAAGCATCGCCCAGGGCTATGGAACAAAGGAGGTCATTGAGTTCTATGTTGACTTTATTCCTAACCTTGCCCCGATTGGCATTCCCGAATCGCGACACGAGGGGAGACTCAGTGGTAAAGGAACTTTAGGGAAGAAAACATATATTGGCATGGAAGATGATTATTTCAATAAAGCACACTACACAGTTCTTCAGAACTCGTCATTGGTGCATCCGTACATCAAGATACATAAGGAGTTCTTACGATCCAAGTTTCTAGGGAAGACTGAAGCTTGGATTATGCGTCAGCACATGGAAAGTTTTAGTGGTTGGTTGCGAAAAGAATGTCAAGGCGATGACAATATTGATGAGCAACTGTATTTGTTGGCTAGGCAACCATCGTGGCATATCCTCGCGTACCAAGGGTACAAGATAAATGGTAATATATTTTACATAGTTGCCCAAGATAAAAGGAGCACCAATCAAAATAGTGGTGTTCGCATAGATGGCACAGATCTAAATGGAAATATACAAACATATTATGGCCGCATAGAAGAGATATGGGAACTAGACTACGCACCTAATTTTAAAGTTCCTTTGTTCCGGTGCCAATGGGTGAAGCTGACCGGAGGAGGGATAACAGTCGACAAAGAGTATGGAATGACAACAGTGGACCTCAACAATATTGGGTGCAAAGACGGACCATTCGTCCTTGCTGCTGATGTGAGTCAGGTGTTCTATGTGAAAGACATGTCTACCAAATCAAAGAGAGAAAAAAACGAAGACATCAACTCAATGATTAATGAGCCAAAGCGCCACATAGTTCTTTCTGGGAAAATAAATATAGTGGGAATTAAAGACAAGTCAGACATGTCAGAAGATTATGAAAGAAATGTCCGAATTCCACCCTTCATAGTGAAGAAAGATCCAAGCATCATGTTAAATGATGAAGACACTCCATGGTTATGACAAGATCATAACCTAGGGTCATACGTCAAGAAGAAATTCACTGTTGTGCCCGCATGATACAATGATGCATGTTTAATATATTATGTTTTAGAGACGGATATTATGTAATATGTTATGACTTCACATTGGAATATGTTTAATATATGTTTCAAATTTCACAAGTGTGTGACATAGTTTTAGAAAGTCTATATGAGATTCAAGAATTTATGACTAGTGTTTGATAAAACTTTCTCAAATTGGAAAATGAGCTATGTAACAATTGTAGATCTTGCTGAGACGATCAAACTTGGTATTCAGAGTTTTTTCATCTGAGGTCATTTAGTGTCTCATTCGAGCAAGTTTGACCAAGTCAAATTTGGTCAAATAAAAAAACAACACTTTGACTCTACTATTATAAAATCTAAATGACTTCAAATTGAAAAGTTTTGAATACCAAGTTTGTTAAACTCATCAAGATCTACAATTGTTGTTTTGGTCAACTTTCTATTTGGGAAAGTTTGGAAGGTTCAAATTTATGATTTTTAAATTTCGACGCCTACAAACTAGTTTTCGGAAATCTAGATTGTCTCAAATTGAAAAGTTTTGAATACCAAATTTGTTCAGCTCATCAAGATATACAATCCTTATATAGGACATTTTTTTATTTGAGAAAGTTTGAATAAAATGCAGTTCAAATTTCACAAGTGTGTGACATAGTTCTAGAAAGTCTATATGAGATTCAAGAATTTGTGACTAGTGTTTGATAAAACTTTCTCAAATGGGAAAATGAGCTATGTAACAATTGTAGATCTTGCTGAGATGATCAAACTTGGTATTCAGAGTTTTTTCATCTGAGGTCATTTAGTGTCTCATTTGAGCAAGTTTGACCAAGTCAAATTTGGTCAAATGAAAAAACAACACTTTGACTCTAGTATTATGAGCTCTAAATGACTTCAAATTGAAAATTTTTTAATACCAAGTTTGTTAAACTCATCAATATATACAATTGTTGTTTTGGTCAACTTTCCATTTGAGAAAGTTTGGACGGTTCAAATTTATGATTTTTAAATTTTGACGCCTACAAACTATTTTTCGGAACCCTAGATTGTCTCAAATTGTAACGTTTTGAATACCAAGTTTGTTCAGATCATCAAAATCTACAATCCTTATAGAGGTTATTTTTTCATTTGAGAAAGTTTGAATAAAATATAGTTCAAATTTCACAAGTGTGTGACATAGTTTTAGAAAGTCTATTTGAGGTTCAAGAATTTTGTGACTAGTGTTTGATAAAACTTTCTCAAATGGGAAAATGAGCTATGTAACAATTGTAGATCTTTATGAGATGATCAAACTTGGTATTCAGAGTTTTTTCATCTGAGGTCATTTAGTGTCTTATTTGAACAAGTTTGACCAAGTCAAATTTGGTCAAATGAAAACAACAACACTTTGACTCTAGTATTATAAACTCTAAATGACTTCAAATTGAAATTTTTTGAATACCACGTTTGTTAAACTCATCAAGATCTACAATTGTTGTTTTGGTCAACTTTCCATTTGAGAAAGTTTGGACGGTTCAAATTTGTAAGTTTTAAATTTTGACGCCTATAAACTAGTTTTCGGAACTCTAGATTGTCTCAAATTGAAAAGTTTTGAATACCAAGTTTGTTCAGCTCATCAAGATCTACAATCCTTATATAGAACATTTTTTTATTTGAGAAAGTTTGAACAAAATGTAGTTCAAATTTCACAAGTGTAACATAGTTTTAGAAAGTCTACGAGATTCAAGAATTTGTGACTAGGGTTTGATAAAACTTTCTCAAATGGGAAAATGAGCTATATAAAAATTGTATATCTTGCTGAGATGATCAAACTTAGTATTCAGAGATTTTTCATCTGAGGTCATTTAGTCTCATTTGAGCAAGTTTGACCAAGTGAAATTTGGTCAAATGAAAAAACAACACTTTGACTCTAGTATTATGAACTCTAAATGACTTCAAATTGAAAAGTTTTGAATACCAAGTTTGTTAAACTCATCAAGATATACAATTGTTATTTTGGTCAATTTTTCATTTGAGATAGTTTGGATGGTTCAAATTTGTGATTTTTAAATTTTGATGCCTACAAACTAGTTTTCGGAACCCTAGATTGTCTCAAATTGAAAAGTTTTGAATACCAAATTTGTTCAGCTCATCAAGATATACAATTGTTGTTGTGGTCAACTTTTCATTTGAGAAAGTTTAGATGGTTTAAATTTGTGATTTTTAAATTTCGACGCCTACAAACTAGTTTTCGGAACCCTAGATTGTCTCAAATTGAAACGTTTTGAATATTAAGTTTGTTCAACTCATCAAGATCTACAATCCTTATATAGGCCATTTTTTCATTTGAAAAAGTTGTAGAACAAAAATACTACATTATCTTTATTTTTATAGGTTCAACAAAAATTTCCTGTCATTTTGGTCAAAAACCGAGAAAAAATTGACACATTGACATTACAATAATGTGATAATAAATTTCCTATCGAATAATATTAGTTTTATTAATTTTAAGTTACAAATATATTTTTGCATTAACGAAATACTTAGTATTAGTAACATTTATATTCTATATTCATAAAAGAAATTAAAAACTTTAGGTTACAAAATTTTCCTATTTACAATAAATAATTAGTTAATCAATAGTATTTTTTAAAATAAATATTGCAAAGTATTAAAGTTGCTATAGAATTAATTGATTAATCTAGTATTAAACAAGGAGAACAAAATCAAAATCCCAGACCTTTCCAATTACTCTGGCGGACTACCAAAATTTTCAGGCCTTCAGTCCTGGCCTAGGCCAGGAACCGGGACTAAAGAGTGGGCGGAATTGCCCGCCCAAAAATACCTTTAGTCCCGGCAGGTAACACCAACCGGGACTAAAGCTCCTTTAGTCCCGGCTGGTAAGCCGAGCTGGGACTAAAGGGTTGGACCATTAGTCCCGGTTAGACTTTCTAGCCGGGACTAAAGGAGCTTTAGTCTCGGTTGGTGTTACCAGCCGGGACTAAAAGGTCCCGGCCTATATATATCGAACGGTTCCTGTTCTGTTCATCTTCTACTTTTCGATCTACACGTCGATCTCGTCTCTGCCGCGCCACCGTTGTCGAGCCCCGCCCGGCGACCGTCTTCTCCACCGTACGTCGTCCTCGCGCGAGGTGCTCAGCTCGGCCCCGTGGCCGGCCAGCACGCCCTGCCCGGCCCGCCATCCGCCCTAGCTAGCCTACTAGCTAGCTGCTCTCGGCCATATTTTTTTTACAAAGTTTCTAGTTTTTTAGATTGTTTTTTATATATATATGTTAGATTAAAATGTATTAAAATTTAATTAGTAGTTTATTCTTAGTTTTTTAGTTAGTTTTTTACATAGTTTTTTATATATGTTAATTAGATTTAAATATATTAAAATTTAATTAGTACTTTATTTAGATAGTTTTTAGATAGTTTTTTATTATATTTTTTTATATATTTAGTAATTATTATTCTATCTCTCTCTATATATGTGTTAGATTTAATTTTGATTTAGTAATTCTATCTATGTATATATGTTAAGTTTAATTAGATTTAGTAATTAATTCTATCTATATATCACTTGGATATTTTATTAGTAATTCTATCTATATCACATGCATATCTAGAGAGAGATTCTATATGTATACATATGTACTTAATTATTTCTATGTGTATATATACATGTACTTATTTCCATGTGTTGAGAGAGAGAAAATTGTATCTAGAGAGACATTGATCTATGTATTATTACATGCATATCTAGAGATATGTACATATGCACTTATTTCTATGTGTTGAGAGAGAGAGAGAAAAAATTGTATCATTCTATGTGTATATATATATGTACTTATTTCCATATTTTTGGATCGAAAGTGTTTTTGATTTGATTCCAAAGCCTATACCTTATTATTGTTTATCCTTATGAAATATTATGTGTTATTATATTTAATTGGATTTAGTAATTCTATATGTGTTATCACATGTACTTATGTTATGTGCCATAGTAATTCTATCTATGTGTTATCTTGAAGATACAAATGGCTGCTCCGGATGATAACTTTAATGATGACATAATGGCGGATATTATCAACACCGGCACCAATGCGGATGTAGATGACACGAGTCAGTACTTTGCTAATTATGAGGATATCCTGAATTTTCTGGTGGTTGAAGATCAACAAATTATCGCGCAAGAAAATACTGGCGAGGTATATTTGATTATCTATCATCTCTTATAGATGCATGCATACGTATATTTATTGTTAATCATTATGTTTCTACTCATGTAGCCGGTCTCTGGATCTACATCAACCACCGACAAGAGTAGGAAAGTCCAAGGGTCAAAAAAGCCATTAGAGGGTCATTTCATAATATCAGAATTCAACACCGACACCAATAAACCATTAGGACCACATGCTCAGACATATGTCAATCAATATGGGTTCATTGTAAGGGATAGGATCCCAGTTAGTGCTCGTGAATGGAAGTAGAAGATATCCACTCCTAATGTTAGTTTTGTATCTGATCGTGACAAGAACCTAGCTTGGAGAGATATCACTCAGCATTTCACATTACAAGCAGATGATGCTTTGAAGGAGCTAGTGAGGGATTGGACAATGAAGAAGATGGCAACATTGTTCTAGAGTTGGAAGAAGACATTATATAAAAAGTTTATCTTGAATAATGATACGCCGGATTTCAATGCTAAGGCGTTTGTCAAGTTGGAGTCCCATTGGGACGACTTCGTACAATACAAGATATCTCAAGAGAGTGAGGAACGTGTGATGAGGAATCAGCAGAATGCCCGACAGAAGCAATACCATCATCGCATGGGATCAGGTGGTTATAGGAGTGCTATTCCCAAGTGGCAGAACCTAGAAGCAGAGATTACTGCCAAGGGAATCATACCTGAAACAATAGAGAAGAACTGGTCTCAACGCGCGAAGAATTGGTTCTATGCTCATGGGGGAAGCCTAGACCCAGACACTGGCAAGCTAATTTTCGGCCAAAAAATTGAGAGAGCAACACAGAGACTAGCTCGTGCTAGGGAAGAAGCTGATAGTGGTGTTTTCAAGCCCAACAGAGAGAAGGATGAATTGACATATGCCCTAGAGAATCTCGAACACGGTGGTCGAACAAGAGGCTATGGGGCGGTTCTGTGGCTACAAGCATTCCTAGCAGACAAGGATACCTACAGAAGCCACCAGAGAAAGAAGGATGAGGAGGTAGACCGAATCCGTGTATTGGAGCAATTTGTTAATGAGTCATGACAAGCATTACTTGAATCACGTGAATGAGAAAAATCTCTTGAGGCAAGAATGCAGGAGGAGATCAAGAGGCAAGTGCAGCTAGCAATGAGTCAAATGCAATCGCAATCAATGCCAGGAGTCACCATTAGCCCCGTTGGTCAGATGAAAAGCAGTTGTGCTTCCACGGAGCTACCAGTTATTCAAGATAACGCTGGGTTGCGCTTCCCTGTTGATAACATTACCGAGCCTCTAACAACATGTGAGCTGCACATTCTAGATGGTAATAATGCATCAATCATGGTGGCTGTCGGGGTTGTATCTCCAATAGACCGAACGAAGACACCAAGGATCCATGGGTCAGTTATTCAACCTGGATATGCTAGTGTCTCGGTCGATAGAGTGCTCAAAGGTTACATCAATGTTCCTCTTGACATTGAAGGCGGTGATGGGGAGAAGACACTAGGAGAAGCAGAGAAGACATTTATTCAATGGCGCAAACGCTTCATCATCATTCCTAGGGCACCACCGCTTCCCCTACCTCACCCTAGGTATGAATGAAACTGAATGAAATATTATTTTCCATTAATTTTATATTGGCTTCAAAAATAATTGACTCACAACTTGTTTTTGTAGCAGGGTCTCCCCCCAGTCTAGCCCAATCATTCATTCCCCATCTCATCACAGCGTCGCGGGGTGCGAGCCAACTTCATCCCCACGGCGATCTCCAACTCCTACACCGGCCCCATCGCCTCCACAATGATCTCCAATTCCTACACCAGCCCCACCACCTCCACAACGATCTCCAACGCCTCCACACCGGTCTCCAACACCGCCCCCACCCCCTCCACAGCGATGCACTACAGAGACGTCTAAGGTCACGGCGGCAAAGAAGACCCAAAAAAAGAGTTATTTCTCAAGAAATACTTCCTGAAAAGACTGATGAGCAAATTGCAGCTGAAGAAGATAAAAAAGTGAAAGATTTTTTTATAGATATCCAAAAGCAGAGATAAGCGAAGCTTAGGGAGAAGCCGTACTTTTACATACCATGAGATCTGCTGAGGCAGTAGGTCGAAGCTCACAAGAAAAGATGCTTAAACTTTGTAAGCCTCCGCCACTATCAGACTATGACCGCTCCCTCATGAAGTCACATGATGTAGATAAGAAAAGGAAAAGAGCATCATGGAAGGATGTCCCATAGCTCGGACAACAGAAGCAACCAATGCAAAATCTTGTTGTTGCTAATGAATATGGTTTCAACATAGAAGTCTATCGACCAGACAACTCTGGAGAAGTGTCGGTTCAAGACCTTAATGCTTTTTTTGAACTAACTGGTTTAACCTTGGATCAATTGACGGGCAAAGCTCCAATCCAGAACCTGGAAGTTGATACCTGGAAGACTTATAATTTTGGCAAAAGTCTATACAACCCTACGACTCTGAATGAATTGGGTACGCAAATGTACTTGCTCAACAAGTGGTACATGCAGGCGTGTGGCAGGGGTGAGGAGTGGATCTTTGTCAGAATTAGAGACCATCATTACTTCCGTGGCGATGACATCTTACATATTAGTTTCAAAGAATTGCATCAACTATACCACATGGACGCTCTGGACAAATCAATCATTAGCTGCTTTTGTTTATAAGTGATTCCTACTTTTATTTAATAAACTCACTTCCATGCGTACGTGTATATAATTATCCTCACATGTAACTTATATTTATATACAAATTCCAGATGTTAGAGCTCCAAAGAATACAAGACACCAGTGTTGGCTTCATTGATCCTTATATCGTATTCAAAACCGATATTATTGTCAAGGAGCAGTGGGTATCTGAAGCACAGAAGAATATCATGAGGTTCTTCGTGAAGCAGCACGACAAGACAACAATACTTTTCCCGTACAACTTTGAGTAAGTGTTAATAATAATGTAGTCTACACATTTTATGTAATATGAATACAACTTATATGCATGTACGTGTGTGTATAAACCAATACAGGTTTCACTGGATACTCATTGTCATTGAGTTAAACTCAAGTCGGTTAGTAATCTTGGACTCGTTGAGAAAAGAGCGGGCACTATACCAAGATATGATAGACATTATCCAGGGGTAATTTTGATCTCTCGCGCACAACTATTATTGAATAGACTTTGCCATAATTTATTAACGATCGTACATTATTGGTCGCATAGGGTTTGAAAAGAGTTTATTCGGCAACACCGCAAGGATTGCAAGGCACCACTTAATGTAGTTGAAATACCAGTAAGTTGTACTATATATACTTCCCCACGTGTTTAATTAATATATCGTACTTCAATTTACATGTGAGATGATGAGAATAATCTTCTTCTCGTACAGTGGTGTTTGCGGCAGCAACCAGGTAATAACTTGTGTGGATACTACGTTTGTGAATTTATCACTGCACACATAAGAAGAACTCCTGAAGATGTCCTCAGAGTACGTATATATCAATTTTTTTTATTTTTAAATGAATATATATATATATATATATATATATATATATATATATATATATATATATATTAATACTTTTCCTTTTATTTCAAATGCAAGACTGAATGGTTGAAACAAAGGGTCATGCAAAAAGACCATCTGAAAGCAGTTCAAGAGTCAATAGCAGGATTTCTTTTAGAAAAAGTGCTAAATCCCAATGGCGAGTTCTACTTTGATCCTAAGGAATAAATGATGTAAATTAAATATTTATTGATATCGTTATTTTCGAGAATAAGATTATGAAAGTGTTGTATATATACATATATATATATATATATATATATATATATATATATATATATATATATATATATATATATATATAATATATATAGTTTCATACTTTATTCGAATATAATAATGCTCGAGATGAGAATTAGATGTAATTATATGCGTGCGTGTATTTATATTAGCAGCGTAGAATACGTACATAAAAACATATTATATATTAAACAAATATGTGTAACTGAACTGAAAATAAATTAAACAAAAAAAAAAGAAAAAGAAAAGGAACCTTTAGTCCCGATTGGGGTTACCAACCGGAACTGGGCCGCAACCTTTAGTCCCGGTTGGTAACCCCAACCGAGACTAAAGGTCACTCTTTAGTCCCGGCTCGATGACCCGGGAATGAAGGTTCCACCTTTAGTCCCGGGATCGTTGTCCCGGCGCGGTAACTAGAACTAAAGGTCGTTACCGCCCGGGACAACAAGACCATTCTATAGTAGTGGGAAATGGGGCGTTTTATCCTTCCCTAGTCAACATGGTGACATCGGCTGACCAGAGTTGACTAGATCCAACCTATGTTTACCGAATTGAGCCTCCTCCTCCCCACCAGATCTTGCCTTTAATTTCCTCACGACATCTTGCCACCTCGTTGGTTTTGGCTGAGGCGACATGGTAGCCACGGTCTTACAAAGGCAATGTCCACAAACCGGACAAGGTGGCTGCAATAGTGGGGCATGTGGAGGTGGGGGTGGTCGTTCCCACGGGCAGCATGGAAGTCCTAGACTACCACGCTGCTTTACCTCCCCTACTGAACTAGATGGGTCTTCACTTCCCCATGCTTGTCTCCAACCGGTGGCCCTCATGCAATTTGATCCTTGCAAGTAATCAAGCGGGTGCCGATGATAGTCGCCAGTGTGATTACTCCTCACAATGATGTCTTCATCTCTTGCCCGTGTCTTTCATACAATCTCTAAGACCAACGCCATTTTGGCATCGATTCACATATCCGCTTACGCTCGGGCAACATATTCCATTTTTAAATGGATCATGCAGACTTAGATCATGTGTTGATTGTCTAGCTTGCGACTATGTAATCGTGTAGTGGAACACATGATCGTTTGTCTATTGTAGAGTAAGTAGTCGTTGGTTCTTGGCCAAGATTGAGTGGTACGGTGAAACTGGCTTGGAAACAGGGTGGAGGTAGCAATGTGTTAGCAGCAACAGAGTTGGGATAGGAGCAATTGTGGAAGAGTGGAAGAAATTGGTGATCGAGTTGGATGAACAGCAAGCGGAGGGAATCAGGGTGAATCGACGAGGAGTTCTTAGGCAGAGTTCAGTTGGTTCATACAAGTTTGATACCCCTCATTGCTCACTTCGGTCTACTGATATACTGGCGATTACATGGGCTACGCCCTGGACTCCTGCACACTGGCACTCACGCCCACATCTCACCGGCGACATTCTTGTTGGGCCGACGCTCACGTGCTCCTCTGCGAGGCTTGCTGGTGACTTCATCTTGTGGGCCGGCCATAGTATTTGGGCTGCTAACATTCCCCGGGGCTTGAGTAGCTGCTTGTCCCCAAGCAGGAGCTCTAGGAAAAGCTTGACGAAGAGATTCCAGCGATTCCCAAGTTGCCATTTCCTTCGGCCAACCAGACCACAGCAGCAGTCCTTGCTCAACGGGGTTGGAGAACACCGATATCACTCGGCGCTGCAAGATTTCCTCTGGAATACGATGAAGTTCAATGTCAGCAGGAAGAGAAGGAGTTACCAGAGTACTAGGAAGTATAGCTTGCTTCAATTGGGACACATGAAACACTGGGTGGATGGAGGTTGTTGATGGCAATTCTAGCTTGTATGCTACAAAACCCACTCGAGCAAGTATTTTGAAGGGTCCATAATACTTGAAGGCCAGTTTCCGATTTGCACGAGCAGCTAAAGTGGATTGAACATAGGGCTGCATCTTGAGGAACACCATATCACCCACCTGAAACTGCCTCTCCGAGCGGTTCTTGTCGGCTTGACGCTTCATACGTTCCTTTGCTCTAGACAGGTGCTGGAGGATGAGATCATTCATAACAGCACGATCTTGAAGCCAAACAGAGAGGTCAGGCACCGTAACAGCATCCAGAGCAGAGAGGCCAAAATGGCGTGGAGGATATCCATATAAAGCTTCAAAGGGAGAAATACCAATGGCAGAGTGGGTAGAGGCATTATACCAGAACTCGGCCAAAGGAAGCCAGGTGGACCACTTGGACGGACAAGCGTTGACAAAGCATCTCAGATAGGTCTCCATCGACTGATTCAGTCGCTCGGTCTGGCCATCAGACTGCGGATGGTAACTGGAGCTCATCTGAAGTTGCACATCTGCCAGTTTGAATAACTCCTTCCAAAAATGCCTTGTAAAGATGCGATCTCGATCTGATATAATGGCAGCAGGAAGACCGTGTAGCCAATATACTTGATCTAGGAACAACTTGGCCACACCAGCCGCAGTGAAAGGGTGGGACAATGGCAAGAAATGACCGTACTTGGTGAAAGAGTCAATCACAACCAATATACAGTTCACCTGCTTAGATCGAGGAAGGCCCTCCACAAAGTCAAGAGAAATGATCTGCCATGCAGCAGCCGGCACCGGTAGTGGTTGAAGTAAACCAGGAAGTCGCAAACGGTCCGGCTTGGCGCGCTGGTAGGTGATACAGGAGCTAACAAACTCACGAACTGCCGTCTTCATGCCGCGCCAGGCAAACAAACGCTTCATACGTGTATACGTTGCCGGAAATCCGGAATGCCCACCCAGTGCGCTGGAATGACAGGCCTGAATAAGGGGCTGTTTGGTTCGTGCAGGAACTCTTAAAATTCCTGTCACGTCGAATGTTTGGACACATGCATGGAGTATTAAATATAGATTAATTATGAAACTAATTGCATAACTTGTGACTTCATCTTGTGGGCCGGCCGTAGTATTTGGGCTGCTAACATTCCCCGGGGCTTGAGTAGCTGCTTGTCCCAAGCAGGAGCTCTGGGAAAAGCTTGACGAAGAGATTCCAGCGATTCCCAAGTTGCCATTTCCTTCGGCCAACCAGACCACAGCAGCAGTCCTTGCTCAACGGGGTTGGAGAACACCGATATCACTCGGCGCTGCAAGATTTCCTCTGGAATACGATGAAGTTCAATGTCAGCAGGAAGAGGAGTTACCAGAGTACTAGGAAGTATAGCTTGCTTCAATTGGGACACATGAAACACTGGGTGGATGGAGGTTGTTGATGGTAATTCTAGCTTGTATGCTACAAAACCCACTCGAGCAAGTATTTTGAAGGGTCCATAATACTTGAAGGCCAGTTTCCGATTTGCACGAGCAGCTAAAGTGGATTGAACATAGGGCTGCATCTTGAGGAACACCATATCACCCACCTGAAACTGCCTCTCCGAGCGGTTCTTGTCGGCTTGACGCTTCATACGTTCCTTTGCTCTAGACAGGTGCTGGAGGATGAGATCATTCATAACAGCACGATCTTGAAGCCAAACAGAGAGGTCAGGCACCGTAACAGCATCCAGAGCAGAGAGGCCAAAATGGCGTGGAGGATATCCATATAAAGCTTCAAAGGGAGAAATACCAATGGCAGAGTGGGTAGAGGCATTATACCAGAACTCGGCCAAAGGAAGCCAGGTGGACCACTTGGACGGACAAGCGTTGACAAAGCATCTCAGATAGGTCTCCATCGACTGATTCAGTCGCTCGGTCTGGCCATCAGACTGCGGATGGTAACTGGAGCTCATCTGAAGTTGCACATCTGCCAGTTTGAATAACTCCTTCCAAAAATGCCTTGTAAAGATGCGATCTCGATCTGATATAATGGCAGCAGGAAGACCGTGTAGCCAATATACTTGATCTAGGAACAACTTGGCCACACCAGCCGCAGTGAAAGGGTGGGACAATGGCAAGAAATGACCGTACTTGGTGAAAGAGTCAATCACAACCAATATACAGTTCACCTGCTTAGATCGAGGAAGGCCCTCCACAAAGTCAAGAGAAATGATCTGCCATGCAGCAGCCGGCACCGGTAGTGGTTGAAGTAAACCAGGAAGTCGCAAACGGTCCGGCTTGGCGCGCTGGTAGGTGATACAGGAGCTAACAAACTCACGAACTGCCGTCTTCATGCCGCGCCAGGCAAACAAACGCTTCATACGTGTATACGTTGCCGGAAATCCGGAATGCCCACCCAGTGCGCTGGAATGACAGGCCTGAATAAGGGGCTGTTTGGTTCGTGCAGGAACTCTTAAAATTCCTGTCACGTCGAATGTTTGGACACATGCATGGAGTATTAAATATAGATTAATTATGAAACTAATTGCATAACTTGTGACTTCATCTTGTGGGCCGGCCGTAGTATTTGGGCTGCTAACATTCCCCGGGGCTTGAGTAGCTGCTTGTCCCAAGCAGGAGCTCTGGGAAAAGCTTGACGAAGAGATTCCAGCGATTCCCAAGTTGCCATTTCCTTCGGCCAACCAGACCACAGCAGCAGTCCTTGCTCAACGGGGTTGGAGAACACCGATATCACTCGGCGCTGCAAGATTTCCTCTGGAATACGATGAAGTTCAATGTCAGCAGGAAGAGGAGTTACCAGAGTACTAGGAAGTATAGCTTGCTTCAATTGGGACACATGAAACACTGGGTGGATGGAGGTTGTTGATGGTAATTCTAGCTTGTATGCTACAAAACCCACTCGAGCAAGTATTTTGAAGGGTCCATAATACTTGAAGGCCAGTTTCCGATTTGCACGAGCAGCTAAAGTGGATTGAACATAGGGCTGCATCTTGAGGAACACCATATCACCCACCTGAAACTGCCTCTCCGAGCGGTTCTTGTCGGCTTGACGCTTCATACGTTCCTTTGCTCTAGACAGGTGCTGGAGGATGAGATCATTCATAACAGCACGATCTTGAAGCCAAACAGAGAGGTCAGGCACCGTAACAGCATCCAGAGTAGAGAGGCCAAAATGGCGTGGAGGATATCCATATAAAGCTTCGAAGGGAGAAATACCAATGGCAGAGTGGGTAGAGGCATTATACCAGAACTCGGCCAAAGGAAGCCAGGTGGACCACTTGGACGGACAAGCGTTGACAAAGCATCTCAGATAGGTCTCCATCGACTGATTCAGTCGCTCGGTCTGGCCATCAGACTGCGGATGGTAACTGGAGCTCATCTGAAGTTGCACATCTGCCAGTTTGAATAACTGCTTCCAAAAATGCCTTGTAAAGATGCGATCTCGATCTGATATAATGGCAGCAGGAAGACCGTGTAGCCAATATACTTGATCTAGGAACAACTTGGCCACACCAGCCGCAGTGAAAGGGTGGGACAATGGCAAGAAATGACCGTACTTGGTGAAAGAGTCAATCACAACCAATATACAGTTCACCTGCTTAGATCGAGGAAGGCCCTCCACAAAGTCAAGAGAAATGATCTGCCATGCAGCAGCCGGCACCGGTAGTGGTTGAAGTAAACCAGGAAGTCGCAAACGGTCCGGCTTGGCGCGCTGGTAGGTGATACAGGAGCTAACAAACTCACGAACTGCCGTCTTCATGCCGCGCCAGGCAAACAAACGCTTCATACGTGTATACGTTGCCGGAAATCCGGAATGCCCACCCAGTGCGCTGGAATGACAGGCCTGAATAAGGGGCTGTTTGGTTCGTGCAGGAACTCTTAAAATTCCTGTCACGTCGAATGTTTGGACACATGCATGGAGTATTAAATATAGATTAATTATGAAACTAATTGCATAACTTGTGACTTCATCTTGTGGGCCGGCCGTAGTATTTGGGCTGCTAACATTCCCCGGGGCTTGAGTAGCTGCTTGTCCCAAGCAGGAGCTCTGGGAAAAGCTTGACGAAGAGATTCCAGCGATTCCCAAGTTGCCATTTCCTTCGGCCAACCAGACCACAGCACCAGTCCTTGCTCAACGGGGTTGGAGAACACCGATATCACTCGGCGCTGCAAGATTTCCTCTGGAATACGATGAAGTTCAATGTCAGCAGGAAGAGGAGTTACCAGAGTACTAGGAAGTATAGCTTGCTTCAATTGGGACACATGAAACACTGGGTGGATGGAGGTTGTTGATGGTAATTCTAGCTTGTATGCTACAAAACCCACTCGAGCAAGTATTTTGAAGGGTCCATAATACTTGAAGGCCAGTTTCCGATTTGCACGAGTAGCTAAAGTGGATTGAACATAGGGCTGCATCTTGAGGAACACCATATCACCCACCTGAAACTGCCTCTCCGAGCGGTTCTTGTCGGCTTGACGCTTCATACGTTCCTTTGCTCTAGACAGGTGCTGGAGGATGAGATCATTCATAACAGCACAATCTTGAAGCCAAACAGAGAGGTCAGGCACCGTAATAGCATCCAGAGCAGAGAGGCCAAAATGGCGTGGAGGATATCCATATAAAGCTTCGAAGGGAGAAATACCAATGGCAGAGTGGGTAGAGGCATTATACCAGAACTCGGCCAAAGGAAGCCAGGTGGACCACTTGGACGGACAAGCGTTGACAAAGCATCTCAGATAGGTCTCCATCGACTGATTCAGTCGCTCGGTCTGGCCATCAGACTGTGGATGGTAACTGGAGCTCATCTGAAGTTGCACATCTGCTAGTTTGAATAACTCCTTACAAAAATGCCTTGTAAAGATGCGATCTCAGATCTGATATAATGGCAGTAGGAAGACCGTGTAGCCAATATACTTGATCTAGGAACAACTTGGCCACACCAGCCGCAGTGAAAGGGTGGGACAATGGCAAGAAATGACCGTACTTGGTGAAAGAGTCAATCACAACCAATATACAGTTCACCTGCTTAGATCGAGGAAGGCCCTCCACAAAGTCAAGAGAAATGATCTGCCATGCAGCAGCCGGCACCGGTAGTGGTTGAAGTAAACCAGGAAGTCGCAAACGGTCCGGCTTGGCGCGCTGGCAGGTGATACAGGAGCTAACAAACTCACGAACTGCCGTCTTCATGCCGCGCCAGGCAAACAAACGCTTCATACGTGTATACGTTGCCGGAAATCCGAAATGCCCACCCAGTGCGCTGGAATGACAGGCCTGAATAAGGGGCTGTTTGGCTTGTGCAGGAACTCTTAAAATTCCTGTCACATCGAATGTTTGGACACATGTATGGAGTATTAAATATAGATTAATTATGAAACTAATTGCATAACTTGTGACTAATTTGTGAGACGAATCTTTTAAGCCTAATTAGTCCACGATTTGACAACGTGGTGCTACAGTAAACATGCGCTAATAACAGATTAATTAGGCTTAAAAAATTCGTCTAAAAAATTAGCCTCCGTCTATGTAATTGGTTTTGTAATTAATCTATATTTAATGCTCCTTATTAGTATCTAAATATTTGATGTGACATAAATTTTAGGAGCGACTAAAGAACCAAACACCCCTATGCCGCTGGTGCATTGCTGGGTTCTCGCCAATCCAGATACGGTTATGGAGACGTAGAACCCCATCACGCAGTGAGAAGTTGGGCACAGATTGTGGATCAACTATCAGGCGAGCAATCATAGACTGAGTAAAAGGATCATTAGCATACCCTTCTGTTACCAGCTGAATCCACTGCTGAGTAACCACGGACAATGCGGCACAAGATGACTCAGGATCAGACCAGCGGGAGAGAACATCGGCTGCCCGATTTGCACTGCCAGGCTTGTAAACGATACGGTACTGAAGCCCAATAGTTTGTTAAATAGCTTTTGTTGCCACGGGGTATGGAGTCGCTGATCAGTTAACTGCACCAGGCTTTGTTGATCAGTGAATAAAGTGAACTCGCCGAACTGTAGATATTGGCGCCACTGCTGAACAGCTAGCAAAACTGCCATGTACTCCTTCTCATGCGTGCTCAACCCACGTGACCGAGGCCCCAAGGCACGACTGATATATGCGAGTGGGTGACCATCCTGAGTAAGTACAACTCCAATTCCCACGGCGCTAGCATCAGTTTCTATAGCAAAAGGCCGAGAAAAGTTAGGCAATGCGAGAACTGGTGCTGAGATTAATGCTTGTTTCAGTGCCCGAAAGGACTGCTCATGGGCTGGTGTCCAATGAAAGATTGTGTTCTTCCGGAGGAGTTCTGTCAGTGGCTTTGCAATGAGGTCAAAATTCCTTACAAATTTGCGGTAGTAACCGGCTAGCCCCAGGAAGCCCCTCAATTCTTTAATAGACACACGAGTAGGCCAACTGGATACCGCCGATATCTTCTCCGGATCTGTAGCAACTCCATCACAAGAAATAACATGTCCCAGATATTGAATACTGCGCCGGGCAAACACACACTGGACAGCTTCAGTTTCCACTCATGTTCCAGAAGCAACTGAAATACTTGCTGGATCTGTATAAGATGCTCTTCATATGTCTTGCTGAAGATCAAGATATCATCGAAGAATACTAGAACAAATTTGTGTAAGAATGGGGCCAAAGTTGAGTTCATTGCTTCCTGGAAAGTACCCGGGGCACTAGTTAACCCGAAAGGCATGACGCAAAATTCGAATTAACCAAAATGAGTCTGGAACGCCGTTTTGTACTCTTCACCCGGCTGTAACAGAATCTGATGGAATCCTGATCGCAGGTCTATTTTGGTAAACCAAGAAGCTTGTCCCAATTCATCAAGTAATTCATCTATCAACGGCACCAAGTATTTGCTCTTCATTGTAATAGAGTTTAACTGCCTGTAGTCCACTCAAAATCGCCAGGTATTATCCTTCTTCCTCACAAGCAAGACAGGTGAAGAGAACGGGCTAGAGCTTTTCTGTATAAGACCTGAAGCAAGCATTTCATGAACTTGTTTCTCGATTTCATCCTTAACTGTTGGAGCAAAGCGGTAGGGCCTAGAAAACACTACACCAGCTCCCTGGACCAGAGGGATGGAATGATAAGTTGCCCGAGAAGGAGGCAGCTGGGAAGGTTGCTGAAATAGCACATCAAAATCATGCAGGAGTTGCTTAATCTCAGGTGTCCAAGTATCAGGTGGAACTACGTCAGATGTATCTGTTGCACACAACTGTATAATAGATCCCTCTGGAATAGAAGACAATAAACCATGCAGCTGAACTGTGGTACCCTCATAAGGAATCTTGAGCCATTTGTGAGCCCAGTGAACTTGCATGAGGCTGTGACTCTCTAACCAGTCTAAGCCCAATATCATGTCTTAAGAGGATAGCGGCAGCACCTTGATATCAGACTTGAATTGCAATCCCTGAACAGACCATACTGTAGAATGAATGAATTGAGTACAGGACAATACCTGACCATTAGCAACTTGGACCTGAACAGAGTTAGACAGGGGTGCCAAATCTTGCATATGAGCAGCAACAGATTCACTGACAAATGTATGAGAACTTCCTGAATCAAGTAGTATACGAATTGGGACTGAGCCGAGAAGACCATCAAAGCACGTAGTGCGAGGAGCAGATACCCTAGAAACTGCAGCCACGGACAGAATCAATTGAAGCTGTGCTGGTTCAGGTTCTTCAACCACCGCGTTAGAAGGCTCGGCTGATTCTTCCAACGAGAATAATCCCAAAACTTCCTCCAATACTTAAAGCTAAACAGCTTGAGGGCACCTGTGATCGCGTGACTATTTACTGCCACAGCGGAAACACAGCCCCTGAGAGCGCCTGAGCGAATGCAGGGCCGCCCATCTTTCATCAGCAGATGGAGCTCGGCCGATGTCTGGAGCAGGCTTGAGTTCCACCGACGCCGCAGGTTTGTGGACGTGTGCCGGTGGTAGAGGTAGAGGCAGGGCTGTCCTAGCGGATGGCTTGGCTCCAGACGATACGTCCCACTTGCGAACCTCCAGCTTCCGCGGCGCGCTCAGGTCCTCCTACAATTGTGCAAGGACACAAGCAGTATCCCAGTTTGGGGGGAGGGCAGTTCGCAAGTGGGACGTATCGTCTGGAGCCAAGCCGTTCGCTAGGACAGCCCTGCCTCTACCTCTACCACCGACACACGTCCACAAACCTGCGGCGTCGGTGGAACTCAAGCCTGCTCCGGACATTGGCCGAGCTCCATCTGCTGATGAAAGATGGGCGGCCCTGCATTTGCTCAGGCGCTCTCAGGGGCTGTGTTTCCGCTGTGGTAGTAAATGGTCACGCGATCACAGGTGCCCTCAAGCTGTTCAGCTTCAAGTACTGGAGGAAGTTTTGGGATTATTCTCGTTGGAAGAATCAGCCGAGCCTTCTGACGCGGTGGTTGAAGAACCTGAACCAGCACAGCTTCAATTGATTCTGTCCGTGGCTGCAGTTTCTGGGGTATCTGCTCCTCGCACTACATGCTTTGATGGTCTTCTCGGCTCAGTCCCAATTCGTATACTACTTGATTTGGGAAGTTCTCATACATTTGTCAGTGAATCTGTTGCTGCTCATATGCAAGATTTGGCACCCCTGGGGGGGAGGCGATGCAGAGAAAAGTCATCTATAAACCTCATGGTGTAAAACAATGGATCTATAGTTCTATGATAGGCCCCTAACTGATCAATAATTGCAGAGAATTGTTCTATATACTCAGCTACTGTGCCAGTTTGGCCGATTTGGAAAAGCTGGCGTAACAAGAGCTCATGGTGATCTTTCCCAAAATGATTCATGACCATTGTGGATAGAGTTTCCCAACTACACCCCTGAAGCTGAGATTCTATAGAATTGTACCAGCGCTTAGCAGCCCCAACAAAATGCAAACAAGTGATACGTGTTGTGAAACAGTGTACCTTCGTAGATCAAGGGTAAGCATCTTACTTAGATGGGGAAACTATTGATGTACCTCGCCCTAGATCATCATTCGGTCCATGGCGCCGCAGCGGCTTGGACGCCGGTGTCATGGCAGCTCGGCGCAGTGGAGTCCAGCGTAGTGGTGGCGAGGTCCAGTGGTGATGCAGAGGCGATGGTGAGGTTGGTGGCGGCGAAGTCAGTGGGTCTTCCCGTCGCTGGCAGCACCCTCTTTAGATCGGGTTAGGTTTTCTGTTGGTGGGTCACGGCGGCTCCGGTCAACCTCGTAGTTAGAGCCCTGATCACCACCTCTCTTTATAGTGCTGTGCGACAGGGGTCCACCAACCATATTAGGGCTGGGCGTCCCCGATCAGGGCACAGATCCAAGGGCCCAATAGGCCGTTGAGCCTATTGGTGGAGATCAACTAACATTCTCCCCCTTGATCTCATTACCATCTTTCAATTTTATATCATTTACTTTTGTTCATTCCATTATAGATTAGCGCATAGAGCATGTTTCATTGGCACGATCAATTGCCGATAGATTTAACAGTTACAAAACACGACTCTGTTCTGAAATAGATACTTAACTTTGGGCCTTCTTTTGTCCAGAAATTATAGGCTTTCCCTTAAACCCATGCCGGCTACATGTTCTCTGAACACGTTGGGTGGTAAGCCTTTTGTAAGCGGATCCGCGAGCATCTTTTCGGTACTTATATGCTCAAGACTTATGACATGATCCCAGACTTTATCTTTCACAACATAATACTTTATGTCAATGTATTTGGCAGCTCCACTTGACTTATTGTTGTGAGCATACTGTACTGCCGGATTATTATCGTAGTATAAGTTAAGTGGTCTATAGATGTCGTCAACCACCTTCAAACTGGGTATGAACTTCTTTAGCCAGTTCACCTGCCCCGTTGCCTCATAGCACGCTACAAACTCGGCATATATTGTGAACGATGTAGTGACGGTTTGCTTTGAGCTTTTCCATAAAATAGCTCCCCTGCGAGAGTGAATATATATCCAGACGTGGATTTTCTATCATCTCCCGCATAATCAGAATCTGAATATCCCACTATATGGAGTGAATCAGATCTTCTATACGTCATCATGAGGCTTTTCGTTCCTTGCAAATAACGCAAGACTTTCTTTACTAATTTTCAGTGTTCTGTTCCAGGATTGCTCTGGAATCTGCCAAGTAACCAGGTAATAAATGCCAAGTCAGGGCGTGTACATACTTGAGCATATTGCAAGCTTTCAACAGCTGAAGCATATAGAACCGCTTTCATTTGATCGATCTCATATTGGTTCCTAGGGCATTGAAAATCTCCACATCTGTCGCCCTTGACTATAGGAGCAGGTGAGGGACTACATTTGTGCATACTGAATTTCTTTAAGATCCTTTCTATGTATGCCTTTTGTGACAGTCCTAATACCCCTTTACTTCTATCTCGGTGAATCTCGATCCCTAGAACGAACGAGGCTTCACCAAGATCTTTCATATCAAATTTTGAGGACAAAAACTTCTTTGTCTCCAGTAGTAGACTGACATCACTACTAGCAAGTAAGATATCATCTACATACAGGACAAGGAAGATAAACTTCCCATTCTTAAACTTTGCATAGACACAATTGTCCTCAACATTCTCTTTAAACTCAAAATTCCTTATTATCTGATCAAACTTCAAGTACCACTGTCTTGAAGCTTGTTTTAATCCATAAATGGATTTCTTTAGGCGGCATCCCATTCGTTCTTTTCCTTCGATGACAAAACCTTTCGGTTGTGCCATGTAAACATTTTCCTCCAAGTCCCCATTGAGAAATGCCGTCTTTACATCCATCTGATGTAATTCTAAATCGTAATGTGCCACTAATGCCATTATGATTATGAAGGAATCCTTATATGAGACTGGAGAAAAGGTCTCATTGTAATCAATCCCTTCTCTTTGTGTAAAGCCTTTTGCCACAAGTCATGCTTTATATATCTCTATATTATCTTGAGAGTCAAGTTTTGTTTTGTAGACCCATTTACAACCTACTATTTTGGCTCCTTTAGAAATTATTTCTAAGTCCTAAACTTTATTGACATTCATAGATTTCATTTCCTCTTCCATGGCCTCAAGCCACTATGATGAATGATCACTTCTCATGGCTTCTTCAAATGAGGTGGGATCATCCTCCATTTAAAATTCCTAAGTGTTGTATACTTCATAGTCAGCAAGAATAGCTGATTTTCTAACTCTTTGAGTCCTTCTAGGGGCCTCCACATTTGGCACTTCTTCTGTTTGAGGCTATTATTGCTCCCCCTCATGTGTGGCAATAGATTCTACAGGATCCTGAAGAACAGGTTCCTCATCGTCATTTATTGTTGCCACAGGCGGAATAACAACAGGTGCTAGCACTATAGTCTCTTGCACTGTCGGTGCAGCGACAGCAGGTAGTGAGAAAAATGGCTCATGAATCATCGGAGTGGGTGCATACACCCGCTTCTTTTCAAGGTCAATTTCTTGAGCTACCATGCTCCCCCTCATCATTTCATCCTCTAGGAAGACAACGTGTCTCGTTTCCATAAACTTTGTATGTTTGTCTGAACAGTAGAAACAAAAACCTTTTGACTTTTCTGGGTAGCTAATGAAATGGCAACTTACTGTTTTGGGATCTAGCTTCCCAATGTCTGGGTTAAATACTTTAGCCTCAGCAGGACTCCCCCCCACACACAAGTGGTTTAGTGAGGGTACTCTTCCTGTCCACAACTCATACGGTGTTTTGGGCACCGACTTACTTGGTACTCTATTGAGAATATGAATGGCGGTTTTTAACGCCTCCATCTACAGGCTCAACGATAAGGTGGAGTAACTTATCATACTGCGCACCATATCCATCAGGGTACGATTGCGTCTTTCAGCTACTCTATTCTGCTGAGGTTCGCCCGGTGTAGAATACTGGGCTACTATACCATTCTCCTGTAAGAACCTTGCAAAAGGTCTAGGAACTTGGCCATATGGGGTATGCCGACCATAGTACTCCCCCCATGGTCGGACCTAACTATCTTAATCTTTAAATTGTGTTGGTTTTCAACTTCTGCTTTAAATATCTTAAATTTATCCAATTCTTCTGTTCTTTCTTTGATTGGATAAATGTAGCCATAACGGGAGCAATTATCTATGAATGTTATGAATGAATCATAACCATCCACACTCTTTATAGGAAACGGACCACAAATGTCTGTGTGAATAATCTATAAAATTCCTACGCTTCGTTTGACATCTTTCTTAATTTTCTTTACATACTTTCCTTTTATGCATTCTCTGCATTGTTCTAAATCTGAGAACTCTAATGGAGGAAGAATATCATTCTTAACTAGCCTTTCTATTCTCCCCCTCGAAATATGGCCTAAACGACAGTGTCATAATTTCGACGACGCATCATGAGCTCTTTTTCATTTTCTATTTACATCCGCAGACGAGGATACATTCTCATTGTCGCACGCAACGTTCCCATCATCGCATACAACATTCACATCATCACATAGTGATAACAAATAGTATGTGCTCTCTAATGCCACCATTTTTAGAGTACTTCTCTGTCACCAGCTGCTTTATCAGCTAGATAACATATGTCTTTGAAGAGCCAGTGAACTGACTCTTTATTCTATCGAGGTACTCGGTGATCGTGTCACACTCCAGGATTGAGCCCATAATTGCAGGCTGAATCGTTTTCTTTATCATAGCCTAACATTTCTTGTTGGCAGTGACACATTTCCTATGCTCAAGGTCATAGGACATCTTTTGGGATTCAAAATCTCTCTTTAGTTGCCCAAGCGGCATCAGCCTAGTTTGTTTCCCTCACCGGTGCCACAGGCTCAGTGGAACACGGTGAGCTGACTGTAAGGAAAATGGACTCTAGGCCCATTTACTCTGGATTTTGGTGTTTGATGACCAACACAACTAAATTGGACTAATGAATTTGCAAGTGATTGTTTTGTAGTTCAATAGGATGCAAGACATGATTAGACAAAGGCGATGTGATGATCCGATGATCAACACCTCAAGCAAGACCTTAGGAGCACAAGAGAAGACCCAAGATATCAAGCAAAGTCTAAGCATGAAGATAGGAACCAAGCCGCACGCAAGATCGCGAAGAAACAAGCTATAGAAGTGACCGGACACTGGACTGGACGCTGGAAGAAAGTGACCGGACACTCCGATCAGTGGCTCGGCAATAGCAGGCGTCAGCAGCAGTGACTGGACGCTGAACAAGTGAATCGACCGGACACACCAATGGCACTGTTCATCAGTCCGACAACACACTTAGCAAGTGACCAGACGCTGGCGGCAAACCGACCGGACGTAGGACAAGAACGTCCGATCGAGTACAGAGAGGTTCTAGAGCGGCGAACTTGCAATCGGACGTGTCCGGTGGCAAGTGACCGGATGCTGGTAGTGTCCGATCAGTTGTTCGCGGCTCCAACAGTTGAGACAACTGGACGCGTCCGATTAGGATGACTCCAGCGACTGGTCAGTAGCAGAAAAGCGGAATTTTGTCCCAATGGCTACTTTCTCAGTGGGGCTTATAAATTCAACCCCCAACCGGCCAAATGGCTAGTGTGGAGCTGAGGAAACATACCAAGGGTGTTGATACACCATTTTAGTGATCTCCACTTGCATAGTTCTTAGTGTTTTATTAGGTGATTAGCGTAGGTGCTTTGCGAAGTGCTTAGGTTGATTAGACCACTGCTTATGCGCTTGCTCTAGGTTTAGGCCTAGTGTTTAGTGAGGTTTGCATACCTCTTATCACTCGGTGCTTGCGAGCACCATTGTTGTACATCAGAGGGGCTTGTAGTCTTGCGAGATAACACCAACTGCGTTTGTGGTGTGGCCGCCATTGTGTACCTGAGGGAACAAGATTTGCGGCGTTTCGGTCGGAAGCTTGATAGTGAAGACGGCGAGGAGCATCCGGGAGAGGCTTGCCGGAAGGCATGTCGGAGACCCACTTGCGCATGGGGAAGGCCTGAGGCTATCCATGGAGTTACCCAACCGGGAGCTTGGCCCTTGTGAGGGATTCCTTGCGAGAGGCTCCAATGAGGACTAGGGGGAAGCTTGCGCGCTTCTCGATACCTCGGTAAAAATACCGTAGTCGTCGACAGGAGTTTGCATATCTCTACCTTGCTCTTTATCTTCCACATTTACATTATCTGTATTACTTATTTTGCAGTAGAGATAACAACACACTAGCAAAACCATAGTTGCACATTTAGATAGGTTATCTATTGCATAGGTTTTGCTAGGGTTAGAAAAAGAGGCCATAGTTTAGAGTTAGATTTTTAAGTTGCCTAATTCACCCCCCTCTTAGGCGTCATGGTCCCCCTTCAAGGACTACCCAGTCCACCTCAACCAAGATGAAGGCCAGGTCAATCTTTTTCTTAACATAAAAAATAACAACAATTGCATGCCTTGATTCCAACGTTGGTCAAAATTAAAACATACAACTGTTCTTATACACTAATTCTATATCACCGTTGGGCAGAAATAGAATTAATGCATAAAATCATTAAAATTACAATATTGTTATTAACAATGTTGGTTAGAAAATAACAACATCATAATCATGTCAAAATCTCTTTTTCTCCAATTAAATATCACGTTGATTCAAAATAACTGAAGAATATACAATTTCTTTAGCAGCGAAAAACGTATACTCAATTTCTTGAATTTTACACACAGGGAAAAATTACTTTTTCTATTTTCTGTGAGTTATTTTTCATTTTCTAGAAATAAGCAATTACTAGAAAATAAAAAAGCAAAAATTGATCTTGGGCCGGAACTCGCACAGTGGCCCGGCCCAGCTCTGCCCTTTCACTCACGCGCGCGTGCGTTGCACTGACCTAGGCCACAACTTGGGCCTGGGCCGGCAAAGGAGCCTAGCGCGCTTGCCCGCCTGGGCTGAGAGCGGCCCGTTGAAACCTGGCTGTCGGATCTCATCCGACGGTCGAGCGTAGGCTTCATGGGATCAAAACCTGCTCGGCCGCGTTGGCCAGAAACCCTAGCCCCATTCTTCTTTCTCCTCTGCCTTTCTCTCGCAGCCACACGGCGCACTGAGCGAGCAAAGCAGTGGAGCGGGCAGCCATGGCACCGTCGCCGACGTGTGTGCTCCCCAGCGGGAGAGCGCGCCGCCATCGAGCGGCCTGACCGTGGCACCCCCTCGGCCGAGCCCGGGCAAAACAGCTCCCCCAACTCGGCCTTCTTCTCCCGTGCTGATGAAGGGTCAGCCCGGCGCATGGCGAGGTAGGTCCCTTTCCTGTTCTTCCCTGTCCCCTTCTTCTTTTGGATTTGGATTCTACTTCTCTTATCCGAACCAGTGTTGGGGATTAGGGTTTAGATCTAGGGTTAGGGTTTGAAATCCGACCCACTGTTCTTCTTCCCCAGAGGGTTTTCACGGGTTTAGGGTTTGGCTTTGATTCTCTTCTAGGCCAAATCCCTCTTCTTTTGTTCTTTCCTTCACCCAGTTAGGGTTAGGGTTAGGGAATCGTTAGGGTTAGGATTAACCCGATTTGGTTTTTCTTTCGGTTTTGATTCAAGATCGGCGAGATAAGCCCCTTCCCCTCTTCCCCTTCTTCTCTTTTGGATCTTCTTTCTTTTCTTTTTGGAGTTGAACTGATTTGTGGTTGGGGTTAGGGTTAGGGTTACTATTCTTCTTCCCCAACGAGTGCTTCGTGGGTTAGGGTTCGGCTTCGCGTGCCGAGACCCCTTTTTCTTCTCTTCTTAGATCCAAACGGGCTCTGTTCTTTTCTTGTCGCGCGCCGGCGAAGACGGTGGTGCGGCACCTTTCCCCGCGCGGTAGCGGTGGTGACTGGCAGTTGAGTGATGCCTGCCACCTCCCCGGTGTCTTTTCATTTTCTTTTACCCGGTTAGGATTAGGGGTTCAATCCGAACCGGATTGAACCCGTTGATCTTTTCTTCAATTTCTTTTCAATTCTCTACCCCGTACTAGATCTACACACTATTAATCTGGCTCTGGTACCATTGTTGTGAAACAGTGTACCTCTATAAACGTAGATCAGGGGTAAGCATCTTACTTAGATGTGGAAACTGTTGATGTACCTCACCCTAGGTCATCATTCGGTCCATGGCACCGTAGCGGCTTGGACACCGGTGTCATGGCAGCTCGGCACAGTGGAGTCCAGCGTAGTGGTGGCGAGGTCTAGCGTTGATGCAGAGGTGACGATGAGGTTGGTGGCGACGAAGTTAGTGGGTCTTCCTGTCGCTGGCAGCACCCTCTTTAGATCAGGTTAAGTTTTTTGTTGGTGGGTCATGGCGGCTCCGGTCAACCTCGTAGTTAGAGCCCTGATCCCCACATCTCTTTATAGTGCTGTGCGACAGGAGCCCACCAACCATATTAGGGTTGGGCGCCCCCGATCAGGGCACAGATCCAAGGGCCCAATAGGTCAATGGGCCTATTGGTGGAGATCAACTAACAATACGAACCCATGAAGTGGACTCAACATGATAGAGGCTAAAGTAGTCTACGCAATCATTAAGCCACAGCTTGGGATGATCACCATCAAATCTAGGAAAATCAACCTTAGGAATTTTGGAATTGGAATTCCTATGATACCCTGAATTAGAAGGATCAGAACTAGACACATGCATGGTAGGAGGTGGGACAGGGGGTTTAGGAAGTGGATGCTCACCTTTGATCGAGGAATGAATTAGGGTTGAAAACAACCCCAAATCCACTCTCCCGATACTGATTTGCAACGTTAGGCCCAACCACGAGCAGTGTAGCTGAAGGCTCAACGGACGAAAGCTGAGTCGCTGCGGGAGACGCTGTGAACACACCAGACTTGTCTTATAGGTGGGTGATGTTGGCATGCTCCTAATCGAGTGAGATCTTCTTCACCTCGAGGGGGATTTCGTCAACGACGCCCTCGATGCTCGGCCACCACTCGTCGAACGATGCTGCCTCCTTCTCCAAAGCAGAGACATGGGCGTCCCGTGCCTGCTCTAGATCCTTGATCTGGCGACCCAAGCACTTCTCCTGGTCCTAGAATCGCTGATCCCACTTGAGATTATGATCAGTGAAGCGCCTATGGAGTTCATCGAGGATGAGTTTGGTTTTCGGGTCCATCATGCCTAATCAGTGTTAGTGGCGAGTGAAGTGGTCATGGGGAACTAGATTGGGATGGTCTAGGATGCCTACTCTCCACAAATCGCTCGAGCATGGAAGGGAATTACAGCAACTTTAGATCCGAACAACATCTCACTACGCGGATCGAAATCAAGCCGACTGGATCTGGTGCTCAAGCAATCAATGGGATGCGAGTAGTAAGTGGAATCATCGAGGAATGGTGTCTCTGATACCAATTGTTAGCAGTAATAGAGTTGGGATAGGAGCAATTGTGGAAGAGTGGAAGAAATTGGGGATCGAGTTGGATGAACAGCAAGCAGAGGGAATCGGGGTGAATCAACGAGGAGTTCTTAGGCAGAGTTCACCATACAAGTTTGATACCCCTCATCGCTCACTTAGGTCTATTGATATACTATCGATTACATGGGCTACGCCCTAGACTCATGCACATAGGCACTCACGCCCACATCTCATCGGCGACATTCTTGTTGGGCCAACGCTCACGTGCTCATCTACGAGGCTTGCTGGTGACTTCATCTTGTGTGCTGGCCGTAGTATTTGGGCTGCTAACACAATGGGAATCTCCGTTTTAGTGGTTACTAGTTCTTCCACTTTGGAGACAAATCCCTTGGCTTGACCTTGGTTGGCTGTAACTAGCAATGACCTTGCTAAAGGCATTGTTTGAAGTATGAGGAATTTACTTCATAGGGTGAAAACCTATGGCTTAGCCTTTACTTGTTGGAATACCGCAACGATGGTATATGTGCATGACATGTCCTTTTAAGACATTGTGTTTGGACTTTGGAGAGCCATTATTGCGATCCAAGTGTTGCCATGTTGGTGGATGAAATGAAGACTATGTTGTGTGTTGTTGCTTGCTACGACATGATAAATGTTGTCATGCCACTAGTACACAGGTGATTTCTCTTGGCGCCGTCCTTTTTTTTTCACTGACAGTTGGGAAAGAGGTGGCTCCAGTAGAGAGAAATGTGTGGGCCAGCCTCATGGACTATCTATGTAAAAGCCTTTACACTGGCGGTTCATGTAAGAAAACCGCCAGTGTTAACGGTCTATTTACACTGGCGGTTTGCATTAGCCAACCGCTAGTGTAAAGCCCATTTACACTGGTAGCTTGCTTAAATAAACAGTCAGTGTAAATAGACATTTACACTGGCGGTTATACTATGTGAACCGCCTGTGATACTCATTTTTAGTGGTGTTTTTTAGGTGAACCGCCACTAATACATTTGCTATAAATACTCCTTCCTCCCCCGACCAGCACTGTTCAGCCGAGCCACCTTCCATTAGTGGCAAACTTGGAGGTCCAAAAATCACAAAACAAAAGGGGAGGCTTTGCTCTTCATTTCTTCAGAGGAGGTGGCTTAAGAAGGTTAGTTAATGTCTCTCATAGCTCTTTTTTCAGTAGTGCTTCTCACTTTGAGCTTAAACTAAATCTAGCTAGAGAAAGAGAGTTTCATGCTTGTGTTTTGAGAGAGACAGAGAGAGTGGTAGTAGATTTTTGTTTAGGATTTCAATACATGGTATTTTAGAAGGTTTGGATTATAGTGGTGCACCTCTCATAAGTGCTTGCTAACACACTCACCGTGGGGCGCGCACGTGGGGCACGGGCCATCTGGGCCGCTCGATAGCGAAGGACGCGGCTGAGGACGGAAGGAGCGGAGGCGATGATGGACGTGACCGCAGAGGAGTGAGGCAGAACTAGCTGTTGCACATAGAAAAAATCTCCTTAGTGTGTTATATATAGGGGCCAATTTACACCAGCGGTTTTTGCAAAATAACAGCCAGTGTTAATAATTAACATGAGCGGTTTTCTTAATTACCTGCCAGTGTTAATCTTAAAAATAAATTAAAATAAAAAGGGTGTCTAGTTGGGAATCGAACCTAGGACCTCAGTATTAAGAGTGTCGTCTGTTACCACTGCAATATGCTTCTGAGTTTGATGAAGTTGGTTTAGAAATTCTTTTAATCACAAATATCATTTCAAGAAATGACAGCTTCAATCTTGATTTTGAAACAATAATGTTTTCTACTGAAAACTCATGAATATAAAAGTTGTAGAACTCATCAAGATCTATAACTTTTGTTTTGGTCATATTTTCATGTCACTAAATTTGAACAATTCAAATTTGAATTTCAACAAATGACAGCTTCAAACAAGATTTTGACACACCAAATGCTTTCTACTCAAAAAGTCATTAACATAAAAGTTATAGTACACATCGAGATCTACAACTTCTATTTTGGTTATTTTTTCATCCGATAAAGTTTTAGAAAACATTGTTCACAAATCCATAGATCTCTCGCATAGTTTATGAAACTATGCGAGAGATCTATGGATTTGTGAACAATGTTACTAACACTTTGTCGGATGAAGGAATGACCAAAATAAAAGTTGTAGACCTCGACGAGTACCACAACTTTTATGTTCATGACTTTTTGAGTTCAAATCGTTAGGTAACTCAAAAATTTGTTTGAAGTTGTCATTTGTTGAAATTCAAAATTTTAATTATTAAAATTTAGTCAGATGAAAAGATGACCAAAATAAAAGTTGTAGAGCTTGATTTGTTATACAATTTTTATGTTTATCACTTTTTAAGTTCAAATCATTTTGGGACTCAAAAGTTTGTTTGAAGTTGTCATTTATTAAAATTCAAATTTTGATTTGTTCAAATTTAGTCACATGAAAAGATAACCATAGTAAAAGTTGTAGAGCATGATTTTAGAAAGTTTTAGGAAAAAGATTATAAAGATTAGAGTTAGTATGAGGGAGAAAGACTACTTATAAGTTTTAGGCAGGGATTAAAAAGAGAAAACACACTTGTTCAACACTTGTTCATCATGAACAAGTGTCATTTCTCTTTTTTATCCCTGCCTAAAATATGTAAGTAGCTTTTCTCCCTCATACTAACTCCAAATTCGATGATTTTTTCCTATTTTTTTTCTAAAATTATGCTCTATCAATTTATTTTGTTCTTACTACTATTATTCGGCCAACATTTCATGTGCCTGTTTGAAAAATTCAAATTTTGAATTTAAACAAATGATAGCTTCAAGCTTGATTTTGAGACACAAAATAATTTCTACTAAAAAAGTCATGAAAATAAAAGTTGTAGAACTCATCAAGCTCTACAACTTTTATTTTGGTCATCTTTTAATGTCACATAATTTGAACCATTCAAATTTTGAATTTCAACAAATGACAACTTCAAACAAGAATTTGACACACCAAATGATTAACTCAGAAAGTCATGAACATAAAAGTTGTAGTACTCATCAAGCTCTACAACTTTTATTTTGGTTATTTCTTCATCCGACAAACTTTTACCAAACATTATTCACAAATCCAAAGATCTCTCACATATTTTATGAAACTATGTGACGCCGAGGTCTGCATCTCGCCTGCTCCTCCCGTGCTCCGCCTGTGTGCTGGACCCCATGCCGCAGCGCGCTGCCAGCAAACGCGCCACCGTGCGTTGCCTGCCCTGGATCGCCACCGGGCAAGCTGCTTGCCTACCTAGGCTAGCCCATCTGACACATTTCCCTAGGCCAAAACCCTAACTGGCCCATTAAGGGCTTGTTTCAACATCTTTTTTTGAAACTTTGTTTCAACATCTTTACTTGTATGATTATATGTTTCAACATCTTTACTTATATATTATGTGTTATAATCATAAAATTAATTCTAGGGTAGCTTTTTTGGTAACAGAATATTCTAGTTCTAGGGTCGAATATTACTTTTATATTAAGCTAGTTATTATTTGTACATTGTTCGATATATATATACATATATATACATATATATATACATATATATATATATATATATATATATATATATAAAGTCTAGGGTAGCATATTTTATAATGCTTAATTTGTAGCAATAGTTTTTTATCCAATTGGTGTGGAATATTTATGGTAGCTTATTCAATTCATGCTATGTGTGAAAAATTCATGTCCATTCGATGCTAGATGCACATATATTTTCAAACAATGTATTTATTGTACGTGCTGTTAAACGATGCTCACATAAAAATAAATATTCAATAAATCAGAATTGGCTTGATGAGTTCTCCAAACAATGGTGACGAGATGGGTGCCCAACCAAACAATGGTGATGAGGTGGGTGCCCAAGGATCAAACTCGCAGCACAACACCACCAGTGGATCGTGGAGTTTGCTGTCTGATCCGTGCCCTAGCATAGATAGGGCAGCTCGTCGTGCCGAAACATGAGACCCAACTTACAATCCAATAAATGAGCAGGTATAATTTAATAATTTCAATGTAGGGCTACGAGGGGTTGTTATTCATATCCATAACTACATACCGAATATATATATATGACTGGTTGTTCTTCGTAGATAACTTCTCAATTATGGAACCAAACGGAGGAAGATGCATTGGATTCCGCACCAGAGGCAACTAGGACAACCACCGAAGATAGGAAGCGGAAACATGGGGAACGAGGCGTAAACAAGTGGCCGGATCATACATATTCTATTACAGAAGTAAGCCCAAAAGGAGAGCCCGTACAACCTATAAAGGTGGCAGCTAAGTATCGAAACACCATCGGTTTTCTTGTTAGGGACAATCATGACATCACAATCTCTAATTAGAAACTAGTTCCAAAGAAAACCAAAAAGAACTTGTGGAAAAAGTTGAGAACAAGGTTTATTTTTGCAACCGAGTCATGAGCTGTCGTGAAGGAGTACGCAATGAGGCAGTGTGCAATCAACTTTCATAACAAGAGGTCTGAAGTGAATACCAAGTTCGTGAAGAAAGGGTTGGACGCAACAAAGAAGTACCCGAGAATTACAGCAGCTAAGTGGAAGACCTTTGTTGAGCAGAAGACATCAGAAAAGTTCTTATTTATGAGTCGAGCCAATGCTGAACTTGCAAAGAAGAACAATACCACCACCACCTTGGAACTGGTGATTACCAGCGTGCGATTCCCAAATGGAGGGCAGAAGAAGTTGCAAGGAGGACGGCAGTGTTACTGGTGTTGTTGGAGGATGTACCCGAAAGGGGTGGAGACTGGCTTCATGCACAGAAACCACAGAAAGTCAGGCTGGTTGGTGGTGGCCAGATCCAATGACCGATGAAGCAGCCAAGAACATTTTGGCCATGGTAGCTAAGTAGAAGGAAGGATCATTCAAGCCACCAAGAGAGAGGGACACCCTTAGTGTCGGTCTGGGTAACCCAGAGCACCACGATCGTGTGTGAGGCGTCTCATTCCATTTGGGCTAGATGGAAGGATTTTCTAAGCATGCCGAGATGTATAGAAAACACGACCGCTATAAGGAAGCTATGAGAGATTATTTTAAGGAGGAGGCTAAGCAAGAAATGAAACAAATGTTGGTTGAAATCATGGCCAATCCTAATTCTGAGATAAGGCAACAATTGGCTAGTGTAATGTCAAGTCAACAACTATCGACAATACGGTCGCCATAGATGATCACACAGACGCCACAGATGCAGATGGTCATCACACAACCCTCAGATTCTCCAATAGTTCCAAGTAGTATTGGATCTATGGCAAATAGGGAGCACTATGCAGTTGATGATATCGTCGCACCGACAACTTGCTCCCTAGTTATATCATATGGTATCACCAATATCCGTATGATATAAGTTGCCACTGGTATGGTGATCCTAGGCCATGACTATCACAACATGAAAATGCCAGAGGAGTACTACAGGGTAGAAGTGTTGACAGTCATTGAAGGACATAGGGATGACTTCCTAGACATCCCCACTCCTGACGGTGTTGAGAAACTTGGTCAAGCTATCAACGAGTTCATCTTATGGCCTTGATGGGACATTAGGTTGAATGGTCCTATTCCATCGATGCCATTTTTTTGGAGTGGACAATGATGGAGGGTTCTCACATGTAGCCTCACCATCTCATCATACCCCACCATCTCGTGATGCACCACCATCACCAGAACCTAACCCACCACCATCATTTAGCCTCCACACCAACTCAGCGCCTCTACCTAACCCACCAGCATCGACATCCATGAACCCACCATCATTCGCGAGCAAGAAGGATGCCTCATCGGAACCTAATGGCCATGTAGCTAAAGGAATCCTTTAGTCTATGCCAAAAATGGTTACGCCCTTAGGTAAGGACAAGACATCACCAAGGGTTATGAAGAAGTGGATGGCCGGATTGACAAGGAAACCAAACACACATTCCAGTCGTCAGAAAGCTACCAAGTCCGCCTCCAACAAGATCACCATACGGAAGCCTACGAGAGAGGATTACAATAATATCCCCACCGATAAATATGTTCTAGGCAGACCTCTACTCCAGTGGTGCGAACTCCGTGGTGTTTCACGTGCGATGAAGAGGTTGCATGACTGGTATATGAGAGCATCTTTGGTTGAGATCAATGCCTTCTCCATAGCTGTACCACCACTAGCTTTTATGGGTGGCAATAGCAAGATTATTGTTGACTTTGAGGACATTTGGTTGATGTTTTGCCCTAAAAACTCGACATCCAGCTCATGAGCGTGTGGTGCCTGTAAGTGTCACTCATACATAACTATGTTTTGTTACTAATTAATATAATGTTAGGGCATGAAGTATCTAACAATGTCATGCGCTCTACATAACGCAACAATTAGACTAGGAGATGCGGTATACTGAGAACCTGTTTCTTCACGAGGAGAAAAAGGTTGGGTATCTCGACCTGGCTAGAATAAGACAGAACAAGCACACAATGGTTATGGGTCCTGACCATGACTTAGAGTGGAGCAGCAAGACCGATGATAAAATAGCCAAAATTAGAGTGGAGGAGCAACAAAAGTAGGAAACAGCAGTGACCACCTACATAGGAAACGTGTTTCTTCAATTTGGAAACAGGAGTATTGTATGTGCACCATACATGTTCAAGTATGTTGGTCCTAAACTCCCTTAATAGTTTTTATTTATAAACTTACTACTATCATAAAACATGACTTCATTAAATTCGTGAAGTGATCATTGAATTTGTATATTCATTTATCTCCATGAAGGGTGACTTTTGGTCCTTGACTCCACAGATTTCCCATAGAGCAGTTATCAAAAGTTTGTCGATATTTTAGATCAGCAAGTCAAGATTTGCATGCGTGCTTTTCAACATTTATATATCATATACGAGAGTTTGGATCGATATGACTTGTTGAATTCATTCGAGCACTGCAGGGCATACAGGTTCTACAAGTTCAAGGGTGGACGCTATGATTTAAAAAAGCCAGAAAACCGCTACATGTGCGGTTTAACTTTAAGGTAAATTTTAAATAAACATACATATTCGTCTTGTATATATATGTATACGTAGCAACTATGTAACCACTTGCCAATTCTTATATAGTGCCACAAGCAACCACCAGGAGTGTTTTGTGGGTACTATGTGTGCGAGTTTCTCAGAGAAAACGGGAGATACACTAACAACCCTAGCAAAGTAAGTAATAGTCATAAGTGAAGTTTTGTCACTGCTGATGCCTTCTTCGTATTGGTTAGTTGTAAATGTATGATGACTTATTATTTTTTTGCAGGTATACAAGTGTAATCCCATGAGTGTACGCCTCCAGAATGGTGACCTCATGGCCATTTGTGAGGACTTCTACGGGTTATCATGAAAGAAATAATTCACTTCAATGGAAAGTATTTTGATCCAGAGTCGGAATTAGCTCAACCATAGTACTGAGATCTCGTAGATATTGCCAGGCTACAGCTAAACCACGAGGATTATTATAGGAGTACATCATAGGACTGAGCTAGCTATGAGTGGAAGAAACTGTATTTGTTTTATGTATATATTATTAGTGTGTGATGACTTTGGTAGACTGCAGCAAATATTGCTTTTTTCGTGCATGCAAATATAATTTTCTATGATTTCTATTTGGATTTGTTTCAATTTATATGCAATATTCACTGGCGAGAAATATATGGTGGAAAATAAAAACAATTCACTGACGAGAAATATATGGCACCAAATTTTGAATTTTTAAAAACAATTCACTAGCGGTTTTGCTAATAAACCGCCTATGGAAAAATTATTTCAGAGACGGCAGATTTAGGTAAACCGCCTATGCTAAAAACGTTACACTGATGGCCGACTTAAACGAACCGCCAGTGAAAATGCTTTAACACTGGTGGATTGCTTACTACAACCGCCTGTGAAAATACTATTATCACTGGCAGTTGTTTAAGAGGAACCATCAGTACAAATTTATTAACACTGGCGCATCTTGACTAACCGCCTGTAGTCTTTTTTTATTTTCACTGGCCTATGCCACTGGTGGTGGGTTTAGACGCCAGTAGAAATGGCTCTAGAACCGCTAGTGCTGAGCTCCAATGCACTAGTGTGTATTTCTTCTTTTGCCCTACCTGGGTAGAGGCCGAGAGTGATCCTAGTGCTATTGTATCTTCCAAAAGTAATCAATTGAGATGAATAGAGCTTCTTTTATGGAAAAAGCCAAATTCCATTATGAAAACAAAAGGATAATTTCAATTCTTAGTGTCAGGGGCCAATATTAGGGTACCTAGGGAGGAGGAGCTAATGACCGTCAACATTGATTCATCCGCGCGATCGAGAGCGTGACTACACCACATGCCGGGTCACTCCTTGTCCATCCACCGAGACCATGGGTCCCACCTCAAGCTGACTCCCGAGGGCTAGCTCTACCTCACCCAACGTCTAAGGGTAGACTCCATCTCACCCGACCCCCAAGGGGTGGCTCCGCCTCGCCAGACGTCTAGGGGCTAGCTCCGCCTCGCTCGATGTTCGGGGGCTGGCTCCACCTCTCCTAATGTCCGGGGGCTGGCTCCGCCTCGCCCGACATTTGTGGGCAGCCTTCGCCTCGCCTGACGTCTGTGGGCTGGCTCCGCCTCGCCCGACATCCGGGGGCTGGCTCCGCCTCGCCTGACGTTTGCACGCTGCTCCTTCATAACTACGCGCATAGATAAGGCAGGGCACTCGAGTCAACCACAATACCGAGGACCATACCCTGCATGCCAGTAGGAAAGTATCGTCAGGATATGACTAGATGGGTGCTTTAAGCCCTTCCAAATATGTTAGAGCCCGAACAGTGTTGTAGGCGCCGACATTTGTCTGACAGTGTTGTGGGCGCCGCCATGTGCCCTCGGGCGTGGATCCTGATGGAAGCATACGACAACCACTACGGTCCAGGAGGAAACTTGCATTGTCTATAGTAATGGACGTGCGATCACTACACCATCCGCTCCCCGTAGGGTCACGGATCAACAACCAGGTCCTTCGCTTTGCTCGCCAGGGCGGTATGGGACGTGACCACTTGCTGATCAAGCCAGAACATGGCATCATTAGCGGACAGACACCCAGTACGGCCCTATCAGGATCAGTGAACATGCACCCATCATAGAGCTATCCCTCACACCGTCTGCCATGTCCACGGGGCTCACTCAGAGGAAAAGGAAGACCCGGCATCTCGATAGGACCTCCTTTGCCTCTGTTTTTTCTTCTTTCTCCCATGTGTAATCCCTAGTTCCCCTTGGTCTATAAAAGGGAAGGCAGGACACCCCACTAAGGGGATGGATCAATTAAACACACCACGCATCACATCACACATAGCTGAGTAGCAACCAAGCTCTCAGCACCCATTTGACCTTTCCATCAAAGACTTGGGATCTCTCCCGCTCTCGCCCATTTGTAACCCCTACTATGAACTTTTTAGTGCAAATAACATGAGCAACAGCCATGAACTAGACGTAGGGACATTTTTCCCAAACCAGTATAAAACCTTGTGTCTTTTTAGCACACCATCCAGGCTAGATGCACAATAACACAAATTTACTCGTTGGTGTTTACTCGAAACACCGACAGTTGGCGCGCTAGGTAGGAGACCTTTGCGTGTTCCGACATTAACATGAGGCCACAGATGGCTAACCACGGTATCAGCTGGGTTTCGGGTGCACACGTGTGCTTCGGGGACCTCGAATTCATCATCACGGTGGGAGGAGAGTTGGCATTGGCTCACACCGCCATCCAACCTCTCCCCTCCATTGGCCTCGACTACAGGAGGCTTGAGCGCCAGCTCGGTGTCTCCCTAGGACCCCAGCCTTCTAGGGAGGACCCGTGCCACCTCCCCTTCTCTAATGCCAATGTCATGGCGCGGCTCGCTGGAGGGGAACCCCTCTCTCCGGAACACCTCATACGGAGCGCCCCGACAGTGCTTCCATTTGGTCTCCACAATGCCACGATGACCGTTAGCCACCTTGTGGCACAACGCATGGTCCCACCTCCTATGAACGACAAATTCGTGGGGGTGATTGAACATGTCACAGAATCTTTCCATGACCTCCTGGTAGAGGAGCAGGAGCTGCCCTTTGGCTCTAACTCCAGCAGGGGAAGCCATCACCCCTCTCATTTATGCTTCATGATGGGTACCCCCGAGGGGCATGTCGAAAGCGTCCACAAGGGGGAGGCTGCCCCAACAAATGACCTCGACAACAAGGTAGAGAGGGAGACGACAGCCCTACCACGCATGCCAGTGGAGCAGCTGAAAGCCCATGTAACACCCTAGGTGTTAGCCTTGCATAAATTGACTTGCATTGCATGAGCATGAGCATCAAGCATTCATATTTAAGCTTTTACAATTGAAGCATGTGATTGAAACATATGCAACATTGCTTGTTATTTTATGTTTCCTTGTATATATGCATATGATCATGAGAGAATACATGTAAATGATGGATGTGAGTCACTAAAACATACTAGCTACACTTATGATGACTAGTGGAACAATGTTCATGAAGATCATTTTGTCTAATCAAGTACTTAAGTGATGCTATGCATGTGGACCTGGATAGCTCTATGTGTAACCAATGCATGAAATGAGTGTGTGACCTGACAAATAGCTTAAACATGTTTAGAAGATCATTATGAACAACTTTGGTATTCATGGTTAGGGCTAAATTGGTCACTAAGCCCTAGTTCATGTATAAGCCATCTTTTGAATGTAAGGTGTTTGACCAAGTTTGAACCATATGATAGAGACCTTTCATGGAGGTGGTCACTAAATCAAAGTTGTAGTATTTGATAAGGGGAACAACTTTTATGTTTGGGTCATAGACTGGTTTAGCCCCTAACATGCTTGAATTAGGCTCACAAGATTCAACAATTTACTATTTTCAACACTTACCAAATTTCGCTAAGTCATTTTCACTGACAGTGCTGACAAGCTCACATTGGTGATGATATTACTCGAGATTGGTTGTGAATTAGCACTGAGTCCTTTAATAAGAATTGGAGCTGGTACATAGGTCTACAAGTTTCATTTAGATTATTTGCACTATGGAGCTAAGGATTTGTAGTTTGATTGCTTTAAAATCGCGTCGTCAATCGGTCTGTCATAGCGCTGTTGACTGAAATGAACGCCTTCGGTGGCCGATCGGCCAATAGGCACTGCCCACCGCGTGGTGGCCAGCCATGGCCGCGCGCACCATCTGGAGGCCATACGCTGGCGCCGGGCCCGCTCATCAGGCCTCGACGGCCAGCACGCCCTCAGCGACTCGTTTAAGTCACCACTGCGCTGGTTGTTCGCTCTCACTCGCCTCCTCGTGCTCCCTTGCTCACTACGCTCGCCATTGCCATCGCAGACGCTCCGCCGAGCCCGCCTGCGCTCACCGCCGCCACATTCTCCAATCCGTTGCGCCCACAGCTCCGCCTCACTCTGCTCTACCTTTCCCGCATTGCAGCGTCCACAACCATGCCATTGGTAAGCCGTGTTTCGCCTTGCGCCACCGCGGGTGTGCCTTTGCCGGAGCTCCACCGTGGCCACCGCCGTGGCCATGCTTCGTCGGAGCACCTCAAGCCACCTAGGATGCCTAAATAGAGTCGCCTGGTCACCGTGATGCTGTAGCGCGCCCTGCCTAGCTTCGCCGTGGCCGGTGATGACTGGCGCACTATAGAGCAGCGCCGCCGTGCCGCCATGGCTAGCGACAAGCATGCTCCACCACACCTTCACTGCCACCACCTAGGTCATTAGACGCGCGCTGCTCCGTAGAACACGTAGGTTCACTTGTCTCCGCCGGCGAGCTCACCGGCGATGAGCTATGGCCGGTCCGTGTCGAATCCGCGCTGCTGCCCTGTTCTGTTTCACTGACGTGTGGGGCCGACTGACAGCGGGTCCTAGTTGTCAATGACTGTGGAGCTTTAGGATAGTTCATTTATTTCCTATTTTATGTGCAACTTTGAAAAATGGATAAGTTGAGCTATAGAGATCCAAATATTGTGAACCAAATTTTGTATTTGTTCCTTAGGAAGTGTAGTATTTATGAAAAATATAATATTAGCTTTTGTAGTAGAGTTTCTGGAAGATTTAAAATGAAACTTAAAATGTGTTTTTAAATGTATGCAAACTTGTTTAAATTATATCTATAGTTCCTGTGCTCCAAAAATTATGAAATTTATATGGTGAGCTTTTCTTGATGAGTATAAGCTCTGGTAAAAATTTGAGGGTCAGTGCATGAATAGATTTTTAGTTATAGATTTTCCTTTTATCATTATGTGATCCTCGTATGAATTTTTATAAATTATTTATGAATCCAATACTAATGAAATTTATTGGAGGTTGTCCTAGTACCATATGGATGCTAAGAAAAATATAAGATCTGTTGCTTGACACTTCTCACTAGGGTTTCCTATTTATGCTATTTTAAGCCTTTATGCCTTGTCATTTTTACATAGGGTGCTCTACTTGGTAAAATGGCATGAAACTTTTACAGTAGTCCACTGGTAGCACTAGTAAGCCACTGTAAATTTCTGAGAATTTATGATGTACATTTGGTATATGTTTATTATTTAACCTAAGTATTTTAGTAAATTGATAAAGGCAATTAAAAATTAGATTGTGATTAAGCATGATGTTTTCTATGGTTCTTATGATGCATAGTAATTGTTGATATCAATGGTAAGGCTTAGAAGCCATTGATTGTATACAAATAACTAATTATCGCTTTATCATTCAAATACAAGACTGCATGTATAGTTTTGATTGTGTGGATGATTTCACAAGGATAATGGTCTCTACTATAAAACTTGTTAATAACAAAGTTGTAGATAACTTACTAATCTACCTTGTGTTAAAATTTCACATTCATAGGACTTAAGATTTTCGAGTTCTAGCTGTTACAAATTTGCTGTCCGAAAGGTTTACTTCCTGGACAGATTTGATTGAATGATTTGTCTGCCCTATATAACTCTTGAATAACAGTAAGAGTATTACAACAAAGCTGTAGATAATTTTATAAGCTTTCCAAAAAGTCCAAGATCACCACATTTGGATAAGTAGAACTTCAGTTATGAGTAAAACAAGTAGCTGCTGTTTTGTGGTATAGTAAATGAACTGTTGAAGTAGTTGATTAAATAATCAAGAAGAGATATGCACATACTCAGTACAACGTGATGCACTTGTTATTCTTTAACACCATGCTGTTAAGAATGCTTACAAGAATCCATTCATCATGTATCATCATACTATACTTGTCAACATGTATGCATTCGCAATATCTTATGTCATATTCATGCATCTAGGATCGACAGAGGAGATAACGTTGCTGGAGTTCAACGAAGGAGAGGAAGGGGACCAGCAGGAGATTCCTCAAGCCGTAGCTCCCGAAGGCGAGGAGCAGACCCTAGAAGAGCTTCTAGAGTGCCCTGACCACCACCCCACTTCCTTTCTAAAAGGCAAGCCCCAGAGCATTCTAAGTCTCCTAGTGTTTTACAAAATATTACTTGAGTCCTTTATGATTGATGCATTAGGTTATAAGAGTTGATTGGAACCACTTGATGCATATAATTTCCTTGTCTAGAAATATACCTTTAACCCTATGTAGGTCCAGGATCGAACTTGTGCTTAGGCATGCTTAGACCGGTAGAAGTCGGGTGATTTCTTGTCACCTGCGAGATATAGGTGGATACCGAAGCACGGTTGGCTATATTTGCTATCGTGGAAAAGAACCATGGGGTAATGTAAATGGAGACCGGACGGGATGTCGATAGAGAAGCAACAAGACATAGAGGTCTTGAGTTTGGATCTATCCCCGTCTGTGTCGATTAAGGACCATACCATTGTTGGCGCTTCTGACAAGATTAAACGCATGCCTATCACTTAGCTGGCCGGATAACTCGTTCCGACCGTGAAGCCGAGTAGCTCAACTCAGGCCGGGACCCACTCTATAATAGTGCGCACTCTGGATGGTAGTAAGGATATGCGGGGAGCCAGACTAAGCCCAAGGGCAGGCTAGGCCTAAACGTCCTGGCATTTGGTTGTCCCTGATTGTGCGGCGCTAGGCGAACCCACGAAATGTGTACTTGAGTTGTACCAATGGTGACCTAAGGCTACCATGGCTGGTAGACCCAGGTTTGTGTTAGGAATAAATTCCTAGCTGGTTGAAATCGATTCGAATCACCGTCTCTCCCGGATAGTGAGAAACTTGGCTAGTCCCAACATCGTAGTAATTGTATTATGGAATATGATGGTTCAAATGAACATGGAATTACAATACCTGCTATGGTTACTATTGTATGCTCTGAAAATGATATACCACATGTTTGGCATAGGATAGTTGCTAATTTAGAGATGGATAGTCATAATTAACTTGATAACAGAATTATAATTGTATAACTGAGTTAATCGCTTTTTATGCAAAATGTTGTCAAGCTATCTCCACTTATACAGCCTTGCATGATCCTTGGAGTTATTTTATTTCTGGTTTATGACGGGTAAGTCTAGCTGAGTACCTTCTCGTACTCAGGGTTTTATTTCCCATTGTTGCAGATGGCACTATGTATCATGGTTATTGCAAGAGTTGCTTCTATCCCGCTGTGGATGAGGAGTAAGCCTTGGGCAGGCTTCTTATTTAATCCTTCTCCATGCTTTTGTGGATTGTGATCATATGTTGGCACTGTATCAAACTATGTTGGCAAATGCTACTTTCAAACTTAATTTGCTTCCGCTTTTATCTATCAAACTTGGTTTGTAATAACTTTGTTTGATACTCTGGTGATGGAAATGTATCTGTGAACTTTATGTAATATGTGACATGTATATTGAATCATGTACGTTTATCGAGACCCGTCGTAGTACTCGACGGACTACTGGGTTTATATGGGTTCAAGTATGACAGTGCGACCGCTTGCGGGCTGCCATTGTACTTGTACTCTTATAAATTGGTCGGTTCTGCAACAGTTGGCATCAGAGCAAGATTCAACGTTAATTGCCACATCTGTATTTAAAACAAAAAGGTTTTGTTTTCCAAAACCCTTTCTAGCAACTAATAGCTATATAAATAGGTATTTGAAATTTAAAGTGTGCCAGTGATCACTTTCCTTATGCCCAAATTAAGGACTATTAGGTGGCTATTTAAGTACTAACTTGGGGGTTTTAATTTCGTCGTCCATACGGCGTGCTATTGTATGGATGCCATTCATTTGAATGGTAATGTATGGATCAAATGCCTCTACGCCAAGGTAAGTTGATGAGTGGCATGACCGCAAGATGTGAGCGTGCGGTCGAGGAGAGTTAGTTTTGGTACGACTATGTATGCATGCTTGCATGTGTATGTGGTGCGTATTTAATTGTGGGTATAAACTATTATCGGGTAGCTTTGATATGGAAGTATATGTGTATGGGTATACATATATGGAAGTATTTAGATTTACATTCTGCATATTTAATTTTGGGATGGGCTGAAATGAAACTCTTATGTAGGTACACTAACAACGAAACATATAGCTCGACTAGTTATGCTATATATGAGAGAACGTATGTATGCCACCATATATGTCGTTAGAAATAATTTTTTCCTAAGTTTGTGAGGACGTACGGAACGTGCATGCATCACAATAATTATCATTCAAATAATTACATTGTTCCTCCCCTCATAAATTTCTTACTCGGTTATGTAACTCTTATCCATTATGGCCTTATCTCTCACAAAGTTGTACATGTTGATGGTATAGATGGCAGCACCAGTTGGATGTGAGAATTTCCTGATGGTTTTCGGAACGCCTACTCTACTGTGGAGAGTTTTGCACTTTGCAGGGTACCATGAACTGCCCCTTTATCATTGGAATGAAGAGTACTTGGAGGGATAGCCATGGTACGAGGTGCGGCTAACTATACTAGCCCGCACACAGGCACCCTTCTGGCAGGAGTGGAAGGCAGAATCGGAAGGGAAAACTCCTTGGGAGGCTGCCCAAGTAGTGGCCTATGAGGTTTTGAGTCAAATCTGTCAGCAGCATGGGGATGCACTTACCAGTAGTGTCACGGGTATGTTTCCTTGGGTGGATCCGTCCACAGCAATATGGGAACAACGCAACCAAAATGCATTGATCTGAGATCGGGATGAGCGGGCAAATAGCTCTAGTCCCGCCATGAATGCCATGTTTGCGGTGATGAAGATGTTTTGTATGCGCCAGGACACAGGGATTTCTGGCAGGAATCATACACCACTTGCATGGACAAGCTCATGAGAGCTGAAGCCGCACAACGCAAGCTCAAGAAGTGTGTGCGCAAGCATAAGAAAGCCGCAAGTAAAGCCCGATGGGAATCTGACCAAGCCTATGCAGCTTTGGGCACTCTCCATGCCCAAATGGAGCAAGTGGATCAATAGAGAGCAACAGCCCAAGAAGTAAGAGCTGATGATCAAGCATTGCTTGTAGGACTGCGGGAGCAGTTGGAGGCCGCCCGTGCTGAGGTGTCCACAGCTAGACGCCAGCGAGATGTAGCAAAAAACCTTGCCGCTACAGCAAGGATAGAACGAGATAGGCACCGCGACATGGGTAACGCATAGGACCGTGCTGAAAGGGGCTTACGTCAGCAGCTTGCACAGGCTCAACTTCAAGTGATGAACCTTCAGCATGAGGTGCACTATTTGAACAACCAGCTGAATCCAATCCTTGATAGGGAAGAAGATGGTCCTAATATGGAGGAAGATGAAGATGAGGACAAGGAAGAAGGGGAGCCTGAGGAAGGAGATGATCTTATCTTTGACCTCGATAGTGATCATGATGAGGATTAGATCGCCTAGTGCTTAGTAGAAATACTTAATGTATCATCGCTGGTTATGTAATGGACCTATAGTTTGAATTTGGTGTTGGTGATTGGACTATCATGTAATATTGTTATTTGCATGACTATCACACGTTTGGTTAAACGCTAATGCAAATTCCAGTTGATTTATCAGTGATCATGATTTGACTGTTAACGTGCTATGAGTCCGATAAGTGATCAAATTGGTGGTGTCATGTTGCAAGCATGAATTATTATGCCTCTGTTTTTATTGTATGAAGTTGAGATTGTCTCCAGTAATTTTAGTTTGGCATGATTATAAATTCATCTGCAATCTTTTGACATCAACCAATAATCGCTTATTGTTGCAACTTCGCAGATGACTCGCACCCGTGCAGGAGCTAGTAGCAGTTATGATGGCAACGACGGTGACTTACCACCACCGCCACCGCTGTCTGCTCAGGAGTTCTTTGCCCAATTCTTGGGAAGCCAAAGGACAATGGAGGAAGCTCTGCGCCTCATCACGCAGAACACAGCTCGTGGCCACCCACAGCAATAAGGGCCCAAGCCTAATCAGCATAGTACCTTCAAGGAATTTCTGGATACGAAGCCTCCTATCTTCAAGGTAACAGAGGAACCACTACAAGCGGACGAGTGGCTCAACACCATTGAGCAGAAGTTTCGTCTACTAAGAGTCACCGAGCACTTGAAGGCTGAGTATGCGTCCCATTAGTTGTAGGGACTAGCAGGGATCTGGTGGACACATTTCTTGTCCTCTCTGCCTGCTAATGCGCGAATAACATGGGAGCAGTTCAAGTTCACCTTTTGGGGGCATCACATTCCCCCAGGCCTAATGCACATGAAGGTGGCTAAATTTATGAGGCTCACCCAAGGGACAAAGACCCTTACAGAATATATGCATGCATTCAATAACCTATCTAGGTATGCTCCAGGTTTTGTTGATACCGAGGAGAAGAAGATAGAGAGCTTCAAGCAAGGTCTTGGCACAAAACTGATGAAGACCATGGCAAATTCCAAGTGCACCACCTATAATGAGTTTATTAGTGATGCTCTGACCCAAGAAAACCATAACAACATGCATGCGACAGCTAAGGGTCGCAAGAGGGCATTTGAGGCAGGTGCCTTAGGATCTTCATAGTCCAGAGCTCCTATCACAACTAGGCCATAGTTCCGCCCACCTTCACCCAAGTTTAGGCCTCCACCCCCAAAAGCTTAGAATGGTAGGCCTCCAAAAGTGTTCCGTAAGGCATTTACTATTGCCTTACCTAAAGGAAATGGCGGTTAGGGAAGCTCCACAGGACCTAGGAGTAATCAACCCTATTTCAACTGCAATCAAGTGGGTCATTGGGCCAAGGAATGCCCCCACCCTAAGAAGAATGGCAATCAGAATCAGAACAATTAGAGGCAGGCAAACTCGAGGGCACGCCCTAGATACGTGCACTATACCGTTGTTGAGGAAGTGCCCACTGGAGAAGTTGTCACGGCTGGTATGTTTCTTGTCAACAAGCATCCTGCTATTGTTTTATTTGATTCGGGAGCTTCTCATTCATTTATGAGTCAAGCATTTGCATCTAGACATGAACAAAAAATCATTGAAGTAAGCAAGGGTGGTTATAATATAAGTTTGGCTAGGGCTACTATTTCTACAAATAAGATAGTCAGAAACATGCTCATCTCTATTTTAGAGAGGGAGTATACCATGGATTTAATAATATTGCCCGGGTTATCCATAAGTGTAATCTTAGGCATGAATTGGATGAAGGATCGTGATGTTCTCATTGACACTAGCACTCATACTATTATGTTGAGAGAACCCAAGGGAGGAAATGCTTTTCTAGTACCGCTCTCCCAAAATTTTGAACTCCAACACTTAGCTTGTGCAATCCAAACCACTACCCTTTGTGATATCCTAGTGGTTTGTGAGTTTCTAGATGTATTTCTAGAGGAGTAACCAGGTTTACCACCTGATCAGGATGTGGAATTTAAGATTGAGTTAGTGCTAGGTACAGCACCTATCTCAAGAAGGCCTTATAGGATTCCACAAAATGAGTTAGCAGAACTTAAAATTCAGTTACAAGATCTGTTGGACAAGGGTCTCATTCAACCTAGTTCATCTCCATGGGGATGTCCAGCATTGTTTGTAAAGAAGAAGGACAAGTCCTTGAGAATGTGTGTGGATTATAGACCACTCAATGCTGTGACCATCAAGAACAAGTACCCGTTGCCTCGCATCGACATCTTGTTTGATCAGTTGGTGAAGGCAAAGGTATTCTCCAAGATTGATTTGAGATCTAGCTATCATCAAATAAAGATCAGGCCAGAGGATATACCTAAAACTGCTTTCTCCACTAGGTACGGCTTATATGAGTAATTGGTTATGTCTTTCGGACTAACGAATGCTCCTGCCTACTTCATGTACCTGATGAATTTGGTATTCATGCCCAAGCATGACAAGTTCGTGGTCATGTTTATCGATGATATATTGATTTATTCAGAGAATGAGGAAGACCATGCAGAGCATCTAAGGATTGTTCTATCTAGATTGAGGGAGCATAAGCTATATGCAAAATTTAGTAAGTGTGAATTTTGGTTGAGCAAAGTACCTTTCTTAGGTCATATCTTATCAAGAGATGGAATCTCTGTAGACCCATCAAAAGTACAAGAGGTCATGGATTGGAAGGCCCTGACTTCGGTTCATGAAGTTCAGAGTTTTCTAGGGTTAGCAGGCTATTATCGTCGTTTCATCCCAGATTTCTCAAAGATAGCTAAGCCCATGACTAGGCTACTTTAGAAAGATGAGAAGTACAATTTGACACCAGAATGTGAAGCAACTTTTCACACCCTCAGGACTTTGTTAACTACAGCTCTTGTCTTAGCACAACCTGACATTGAGAAGCCTTTCGATGTATTTTGTGATGCATCAGGTATAGGTTTGGGGTGTGTGCTCATGCAAGAAGGAAGAGTTATTGCATATGCTTCTCGGCAGTTGAGAAAACATGAAGTCAACTACCCTACACATGATTTAGAACTTGCAACAGTTGTACATGCATTAAAGATATGGAGACATTATTTGTTGGGCAATATATGTCATATATATACTGACCACAAAAGTCTCAAGTATATCTTTACCCAACCAGAGCTGAACATGAGGCAACAAAGATGGCTAGAATTGATTAAGGACTATAATTTAGAAGTGCACTACCATCCGGGAAAAGCCAATGTTGTAGCCGATGCACTTAGTCAGAAATCTCATTACAACACTATGGAAGCATTGTTGGAAGATGGCTTCAATTTGTTACATCCTGCTGTACTGCACAATATCACTATCAGTTGTTCACTTCAAAGCAAAATCATAGAGCTACAGCAGACAGATGTAGGTATAAGTCACATAAAGAGAAAGATGCAAGAGCAAGAAACCAAGTATTTCAGATTGGACAAAAGGAGTGTGCTATGGTTTGAGGACCGACTTGTGGTACCGAAAGACCATGAGCTTAGAAACCAAATTCTAGAGGAAGCTCATTCGTCCAAATTGTCTATCCATCTGGGTAGTAGTAAGATGTATCAAGATTTGAAAACCCATTTTTGGTGGACTAAGATGAAGAAGGAGATCGCAGCCTATGTCGCTAGGTGCGATAATTGTAGTAGAGTAAAAGTTGTTCATATGAAATCTACCGGATTACTTCAGCCATTGCCTATTCTAGGTTGGAAATGGGAAGAAATTAGTATGGACTTTATCACAGGCCTTCCAATGACACTGCAAGGTCATTACTCAATATGGGTCATTGTAGATCATCTTACCAAGTCAGCACATTTTATACCCGTGAACACAAGGTATATAGTTGGGAAATACGCTGAGCTGTATGTTTCTCAAATTGTGAGGCTACATGGAGTACCTAGGACCATAATCTCAGACCGAGGACCACAGTTCACAGTTTGTTTCTGGGAACACTTACACCAGGCCTTGGGGACTAAATTGATCAGAAGTTTGGCATACCATCCGCAAACTTCAGGACAGATAAAGTGAGTGAACCAAATCTTAGAAGATTTGCTAAGAGCTTGTGTTATATCTTCCAAAGGTTCATGGGAGAAATGGTTACCTTTAGCTGAGTTCTCCTACAACAACAGTTATCAAGCAAGCATCAAGATGGCTCCGTTTGAAGCCTTGTATGGCAGAAAATGTAGAACTCCGTTGAATTGGATTGAGCCCGGTGAAAGGAGATACTTTGGTATTGACTTTGTCAATGAAGCTGAAGAGCAAGTGCATATTATCCAACAGCATATGAAGGTAGCTCAATTGAGACAAAAGAGTTATGCTGATAAAAGAAGAAGACCACTGACTTTTGAAGTGGGTGACTATGTACTTGAAAGTATCACCCATGAAAGGGGTAAAGAGATTTGGAGTGAAAAAGAAGCTTGCGCCTAGATATGTAGGGCCATATAAGATTATGGAACGGAAAGGGAATGTTGCTTATAAGTTACAACTTCCACTAGAGATGAGTGCAATATTTGATGTCTTCCATGTTTCTTAGTTGAAGAAATATCTTCGTGTACCTGAAGAAGCTATTGCACCCACCAACATAAAACTTCAATCGGATTTGACCAATGAAGAAAAGCCAATCCGAGTGTTAGAAGAGATGGAAAGAGTAACACGGAGTAAGATCATTAAGTTCTATACGGTGGTGTGGAACAATCACAGTGAACAAGATGCTACGTGGGAACGAGAGGATTATTTATGAGAGGTTTATCCCGCCTTTTTCCAAGAATGGTAGGTCTTGCAAATCTTGGGATGAGATTTTTATAAGGGGTGGGGCTGTAACACCCTAGGTGTTAGCCTTGCATAAATTGACTTGCATTGCATGAGCATGAGCATCAAGCATTCATATTTAAGCTTTTACAATTGAAGCATGTGATTGAAACATATGCAACATTGCTTGTTATTTTATGTTTCCTTGTATATATGCATATGATCATGAGTGAATACATGTAAATGATGGATGTGAGTCACTAAAACATACTAGCTACACTTATGATGACTAGTGGAACAATGTTCATGAAGATCATTTTGTCTAATCAAGTACTTAAGTGATGCTATGCATGTGGACCTGGACAACTCTATGTGTAACCAATGCATGAAATGAGTGTGTGACCTGACAAATAGCTTAAACATGTTTAGAAGATCATTATGAATAACTTTGGTATTCATGGTTAGGGCTAAATTGGTCACTAAGCCCTAGTTCATGTATAAGCCATCTTTTGAATGTAAGGTGTTTGACCAAGTTTGAACCATATGATAGAGACGTTGCATGGAGGTGGTCACTAAAGCAAAGTTGTAGTATTTGATAAGGGGAACAACTTTTATGTTGGGGTCATAGACTGGTTTAGCTCCTAACATGCTTGAATTAGGCTCACAAGATTCAACAATTTACTGTTTTCAACACTTAGCAAATTTTGCTAAGTCATTTTTACTGATAGTGTTGACAAGCTCACATTGGTGATTATATTACATGAGATTGGTTGTGAATTAGCACTGAGTCCTTTAATAAGAATTAGAGCTGGTACATAGGTCTACAAGTTTCATTTAGATTGTTTGCACTATGGAGCTAAGGATTTGCAGTTTGATTGCTTTAAAATCGCGTCGTCAGTCGGTTTGTCATAGCACTGATGACTAAAACGAACGCCTTCGGTGGCCGACTGGCCAACAGGCGCTGCCCGCCGCGTGGTGGCCAGCCATGGCCATGCGCACCATCTAGAGGCCGTACGCCGGCACCGGGCCCGCTCGTCAGGCCTCGACGGCCAGCACGCCCTCAGTGATTCGTTTAAGTCACCACCGCGCCAGTTGTTCGCTCTCACTCGCCTCCTCGCGCTCCCTTGCTCACTGTGCTCGCCGTTGCTGTCGCAGACGCTCCGCCAAGCCCGCCTGTGCTCATCGTCGCCACATTCTCCAATCCGTTGCACCCACAGCTCTACCTTACTCTGCTCTACCTTTCCTGCATTGCAGCGTCCATAGCTGCGCCATTGGTAAGCCATGTTTCGCCTTGCACCACCGTGGGTGTGCCTTTGCCGGACCTTCGCCATGGCCACCGCCGTGGCCATGCTTCATCGGAGCGCCTCAAGCCACCTAGGATGCCTAAATAGAGTCGCTTGGTCATCGTGATGCTGTAGCGCGCCCCGCCTGGCTTCGCCGTGGCCGGTGATGACTGGCGCACTGCAGAGCAGCGCCGCCGTGCCGCCATGGCTAGCGACAAGCATGCTCCACCACACCTTCACTGCCACCACCTAGGTCATTAGACGTGCGCTGCTCCGTAGAACACGTAGGTTCACTTGTCTCCGCCGGTGAGCTCACCAGCGACGAGCTATGGCCGGTCCACGTCGAATCCGCGCCGCTGTCCTGTTCTGTTTCACTGACGTGTGGGGCCGACTGACAGCGGGTCCCAGTTGTCAATGACTGTGGAGCTTTAGGATAGTTCATTTATTTCCTGTTTTATGTGCAACTTTGAAAAATGGATAAGTTGAGCTATAGAGATCCAAATATTGTGAACCAAATTTTGTATTTGTTCCTTAGGAAGTGTAGTATTTATGAAAAATATAATATTAGCTTTTGTAGTAGAGTTTTTGGAAGATTTAAAATGAAACTTGAAATGTGTTTTTAAATGTATGCAAACTTGTTTAAATTATATCTAGAGTTCTTGTGTTCCAAAAATTATGAAATTTATATGGTGAGCTTTTCTTGATGAGTATAAGCTCTGGTAAAAATTTGAGGGTCAGTGCATGAATAGATTTTTAGTTATAGATTTTCCTTTTATCATTATGTGATCCTCGTATGAATTTTTATAAATTATTTATGAATCCAATACTAATGAAATTTATTGGAGGTTGTCCTAGTACCATATGGATGCTAAGAAAAATATAAGATCTGTTGCTTGACACTTCTCACTAGGGTTTCCCATTTATGCTATTTTAAGCATTTATGCCTTGTCATTTTTCCATAGGGTGCTCTACTTGGTAAAATGGCATGAAACTTTTACAGTAATCCACTGGTAGCACTAGTAAGCCACTGTAAATTTCTGAGAATTTATGATGTACATTTGGTATATGTTTATTATTTAACCTAAGTATTTTAGTAAATTGATAAAGGCAATTAAATAATTATATTATGATTAAGCATGATGTTTTCTATGGTTCTTATGATGCATAGTAATTGTTGATATCAATGGTAAGGCTTAGAAGCCATTGATTGTATACAAATAACTAATTATCGCTTTATCATTCAAATACAAGACTGCATGTATAGTTTTGATTGTGTGGATGATTTCACAAGGATAATGGTCTCTACTATAAAACTTGTTAATAACAAAGTTGTAGATAACTTACTAATCTACCTTGTGTTAAATTTTCACATTCATAGGACTTAAGATTTTCGAGTTCTAGATGTTACAAGTTTGCTGTCCGAAAGGTTTACTTCCTGGACAGATTTGATTGAATGATTTGTTTGCCCTATATAACTCTTGAATAACAGTAAGAGTATTACAACAAAGCTGTAGATAATTTTATAAGCTTTCCAGAAAGTCCAAGATCACCACATTTGGATAAGAAGCACTTCAGTTATGAGTAAAACAAGTAGCTGCTGTTTTGCGGTATAGTAAATGAACTGTTGAAGTAGTTGATTAAATAATCAAGAAGAGATATGCACATACTCAGTACAACGTGATGCACTTGTTATTCTTTAACACCATGCTGTTAAGAATGCTTACAAGAATCCATTCATCATGTATCATCATACTATACTTGTCAACATGTATGCATTCGCAATATCTTATGCCATATTCATGCATCTAGGATCGACAGAGGAGATAACGTTGCTGGAGTTCAACGAAGGAGAGGAAGGGGACCAGCAGGAGATTCCTCAAGCCGTAGCTCCTGAAGGCGAGGAGCAGACCCCAGAAGAGCTGCCGGAGTGCCCTGACCACCGCCCACTTCCTTTCTGAAAGGTAAGCCCCAGAGCATTCTAAGTCTCCTAGTGTTTTACAAAATATTACTCGAGTCCTTTATGATTGATGCATTAGGTTATAAGAGTTGATTGGAACCACTTGATGCATATAATTTCCTTGTCCAGAAATATACCTTTAACCCTGTGTAGGTCTAGGATCGAAATTGTGCTTAGCCATGCTTAGACCGGTAGAAGTCGGGTGATTTCTTGTCACCTGCGAGATATAGGTGGATACCGAAGCACGGTTGGCTATATTTGCTATCATGGAAAAGAACCATGGGATAATGTAAATGGAGACCAGGTGGGATGTCGATAGAGAAGCAACAAGACATGGAGGTCTTGAGTGTGGATCTATCCCCGTCTGTGTCGATTAAGGACCGTACCATTGTTGGCGCTTCTGACAAGATTAAACGCATGCCTATCACTTAGCTGGCCGGATAACTCATTCCGACCGCAAAGCCGAGTAGCTCAACTCAGGCCGGGCCCTACTCTATAAGAGTGCACACTCTGGATGGTAGTAAGGATGGGCGGGGAGCCAGACTAAGCCCAAGGGCAAGCTGGGCCTGAACGTCCTGACATTTGGTTGTCCCTGATTGTGCGGCGCTGGGTGAACCCACGAAATGTGTACTTGAGTTGTACCAAAGGTGACCTAAGGCTACCATGGTTGGTAGACCCGGGTTTTTGTTTGGAATAAATTCCCAGCTAGTTGAAATCGATTCGAATCGCCGTCTCTCCCGGATAGTGAGAAACTTGGCTTGTCCCAACATCGTAGTAATTATATTATGGAATATGATGGTTCGAATGAACATGGAATTACAATACCTGCTATGGTTACTATTGTATGCTCTTAAAATGATATACCACATGTTTGGAATAGGATAGTTGCTAATTTAGAGATGGATAGTCATAATTAACTTGATAATAGAATTATAATTATATAACTGAGTTAATCGCTTTTTATGCAAAATGTTGTTAAGCTATCTCCACTTATACAGCCTTGCATGATCCATGGAGTCATTTTATTTTTGGTTTATGATGGGTAAGTCTAGCTGAGTACCTTCTCGTACTCAGGGTTTTATTTCCCATTGTTGCAGATGGCACTGTGTATCATGGTTATTGCAAGAGTTGCTTCTATCCCGTTGTGGATGAGGAGTAAGCCTTGGGCAGGCTTCTTATTTAATCCTTCTCCATGCTTTTGTGGATTGTGATCGTATGTTGGCACTGTATCAAACTATGTTGGCAAATGCTACTTTCAAACTTAATTTGCTTCCGCTTTTATCTATCAAACTTGGTTTGTAATAACTTTGTTTCATACTCTGGTGATGGAAATGTATCTGTGAACTTTATGTAATATGTGACATGTATGTTGAATCATGTACGATCTTGGTTGTTGTAAATCGTTTATCGAGACTCATCGTGGTACTCGACAGACTACCAGGATTATATGAGTTCAAGTATGACAGTGCGACCATTTGCGGGCTGCCATTATACTTGTACTCTTATAAATTGGTCAGTTCTATGATAGCCCAACACCGAGAGATCAAGGAAGCACAACTCCAGCTCGAGCAGGAATGCGTGGAGCTTGATTAGGAGATCGAGCGCTGTGGAGACGGTGGGTGTGCCCATGCCATGGCCCACGACGTGAACTGGAGGATCATCGCCGACGATGAAGCCCTCCCTCGCTTTGCCTAGGCAAGCCAAAACATTGCTGCCACGGCAGCCTTGCTCCATGGCCTCCTAGAGGTCATGACGCCCAAGGATCGTCGGGCCCACCACGAGATTTGCATGCTGCTCCAGCGTGCGGCGGCACAGTAGGCCGAAAGCTCATTGTCTCGGCGATGCGAACTCGATGCTAGCCAGCACACGCCTTTAGAGTGTCTCGGCAGGGACACATTGGTCCACTAGGAACCACAAGGAAGTAGGCAGCACACCGTAGTCCCGGTGCGTCAGCATCTCGGCCGCAACCATGGCGCGCGCAACACCCTTGACGTCCGTAGACGCACCTACAACGACCCAAGAGAGGGAGCCAGACATGGCTATGACCCTCTTCATGGTGGATGCTACGATAGCGGCGAGGACCGAAGCCCAAGCCTTGTCCTGCCTGGGCCTTAGGCCTTCGGTTGACACATCCTCAACGCTGCCTTCCCACTAAGGTATTGACCACCAACCAATATCTTGAAGTACTCTGGGGAGACAAACCCTGGACTATGGCACGAAGACTATCGGCTTGCCTGACAAGATGGTGGTGTGGATAATGATGACTTCATTATCCACAACCTTCCATTATTCTTGGCCGATTCAGCAAGAACCTAGTTGGAACACCTTCCATCCAACAGAATCCAAAGTTGGGCTGACTTGAAGGAGATCTTTGTGGGAAACTTCTAGGGCACATACAAGCACCCTAGAAACCCATGGGACCTTAAGAACTGCTAGCCGAAGGCTAGAGAAACCCTCCATGGGTACATCTAGCGCTTCTCCCAGTAATGCAACGAGCTCCCTAATGTCGCTGACACCGATGTTATAGGAGCTTTCCTATTTGGGACCACCTGCAAGTCTCTAGTTCACAAGCTGGGACGTAAGGGCCCGTGAACCACCAAGGAACTCCTAGACATCACCACTAGCCACACCTTGAGCGAAGAAGCGTTCAGAGCCATCTTCGATTGCCTTAGTGGCAAGGTGAGGCAAGACGAGGATGCCAGTGAAGGCACCTCCAATCATCCCGCCAAAAAGAAGAACAAGAAGCAATGGCGCGAGGGCTCGCTTGTGGCCACCGCTGACCGAAGGGGTGGTCGGAAACCCACGGAGGGCACCTTAAACCATTTCAAAAAACTACTCGAGGGGCCATGCCCAAACCATGCTTTCCCGATCAAGCATCTATACAAGGACTGCAACCTCATGCGACGGCTCTTGTCCGAAAGCTCCAACAAAGGGGAGCATGGAAAGGACCCTGACCTCACCATAGATGACGCCAAGGAGAAGGACGACGGCTTTCCAACACCGGATGGTTGCCTCATGATTTTTGGAGTATCAGAGGCCTATGACTCCAAGCATCGTCAGAAGATCACCCGTTGTGAGGTATATGCGACCGAACCGACCACACCTGCCTTCCTTCGGTGGTCAGATTCTGCCATAACCTTCAACCGGACCAACCACCCAGAGAGCGTCCCACAACCAGGGAGATATCCACTCATGGTCGACCCAATCATCAGTACGAAGCGCCTCACCAAGGTACGGATGGATGGGGGCAGCGGCCTCAACAACCTATACGCCGAGACACTCGACGCCATGGGCATCGATCGAGCACACATCCGACCGATCGGAGCGCCTTTCCATAGTGTCGTGCCTAGAAAGTAGGCCTTGCCACTTGGGCAGCTCGATCTGCCCGTCACCTTCGGGGGTCTGTCCAACTATAGGACAGAGACCCTCACCTTTGAAGTGGTTGGGTTCCACAGAACCTACCACGCCATCCTAGGGTGACCATTCTACGTGAAGTTCATGGCCATCCCCAACTACACCTACCTCAAACTAAAGATGATGGGCCTAGGCGGGATCATCACCGTCGGCACCTCCTTTTAGCGTGCCTACGAGTGCAAGGTTGAGTGCTACGATCACACTGCAGCAATCGTTGCCTCTACAGAGCACGCAACCCTTAGGAAGGAGGTCGCCGAAGAGGCACCCGACCCCAAGTGGTCGACCGAGTCCTTTGAGCTAGTGGAGGGCTCCAAGGAAGTCCTCGTAGACCCCGGGAGCACCGAGGGCAAAACGGTGCACATTGGTACCATGCTTTCCTCTAAATAGGAAAGCGCACTCGTTGGCTTCCTCCACTCCAACAAAGACATCTTCACGTGGAAACCCTCGGACATGATAGGCATTCCGAGGGAAGTCGCCGAGCATGCCTTGAAGATCTGCCTAGGCTCTAAGCTGATGAAACAACACCTACGTCGCTTCGACGTGGGGAAATGCAGGACCATTGGTGAGGAAATAGCAAAGCTTTTGGTGGCCAGATTCATCAAAGAAGTGTACCATTGAGAGTGGTTAGCCAATCCCATTCTTGTACGAAAGAAGAGTGGGAAATGGAGGATGTGTGTTGACTATATGGTTCTCAACAAAGCATGCCCAAAGGATCCGTTTTCTTTGCCATGCATAGACCAGATAGTTGACTCTACCTTGGGGTGTGAAACCCTCTGCTTCCTAGATGCGTACTCTGGGTACCATCAAATTGGGATGAAAGAATCCGACCAGCTCACAACATCTTTCGTCACCCCCTTTGGATCATTCTGCTATGTCACAATATTGTTTGATCTAAAGAGTGCTAGGGCTACATACCAGCGCTGTATGCTCAAGTTCTTCGGGGACCTCATCGAACGGACCATTGAGGCCTATGTTGACAACATCGTGGTCAAATCCAAACGGGCTAACCATCTTGTAGCCGATCTTGAGCAGACCTTTGCAAAACTCCAAGCGAACGGCATCAAACTAAATCCTGAGAAGTGTGTTTTTGGGGTCCCAAGGGGCATGCTGCTTGGTTTCATCATCTCTGAGCGTGGCATCGATGCCAACCCAGAGAAGATCTCAGCCATCACAAGGATGGGCCCGATTTAGAAAATAAAGGTGGTACAGCGGGTTATAGGGTGCCTCGCCATGCTCAGCCACTTCATCTCATGCCTTAGCGAATGAGGTCTCCCCCTTTATTGACTTCTAAAGAAAGCCGATCACTTAGAATGGACATCCAAGGCCCAGGAATCACTTGACATGGTTAAGCAGCTCCTAACAAAGGCCTCGATCCTAGTTCCTCCCACTGAGGGAGAACCCTTTCTGCTCTACATCATGGCCACCACGCAAGTGGTCAGCGCCACCCTGGTAGTAGAGCAGGAAGAAGAGGGGCACGCCCTCAAAGTACAGTGCCATGTGTACTTCATCAGCGAGGTCCTATCTGACTCAAAGACCCACTACCCCCAAATCCAGAAGCTTTTGTACGCTGTCCTCTTCACTAGGAGGAAGCTACACCACTACTTTGAGTCACATCTAGTGACGGTCACGACGTCCTCCCCCTCGGTGAGGTCATCCAAAACTACGATGCCATGGGAAGAACCACAAAATGGGCACTTGAGCTGATGGGTCAGGGCATTGCGTATGCCTCTAGGACGGCCATCAAGTCCTAGGTGTTGGCTGATTTCATCGCAGAATGGACCGAGGTCCAAATACCACCGGCGGTCATCGATCAAGAGTACTGGATGATGTACTTCGACGGATCGCTGATGAGGAAGGGTGCTGGTGCAGGGCTGGTCTTTGTGTCACCCCTCGAGGTACACATGAGGTACATGGTCCATCTACATTTCCCCTCCTCCAACAATGTGGCCGAATATGAGGCGCTCATCAATGGCCTACACATTGCCATCCAGTTGGGCATCCGATGCCTCGACGTTCGAGGAGATTCCTAGCTAGTCGTCGACCAGGTCATGAAGGAGTCAAACTGCCAAGATGTCAAGATGACCATGTACTGCTGAGAAGTCCACTGGTTGGAGGACAAGTTCAATGGCCTCGAGCTCAACCACATCCCAAGGTGTCTCAATGAGGTGGCTGACGCGCTTGCAAAAGAAGCCAGCGACCAGCATAAGCCCTCGATTCGCTACGAGGAGTCAGAGCAAGGCAGTAACAGTCCGTCCAATCCTGGCTCGGGGCTGACCAACCATCGGCTACACCTGGCTCCAAGGTCATGGAGCTCGAAGAGGACTCAGCGACAGAGCCTGGCCCTCTAGTCGACTAGAGGACGCTCTACCTCGACTACCTCCTCCATGACACACTACCAATGGATAGGACAGACGCTCAATGACTCGCACGTTGCGCCAAGTCCTTTGTTCTTGTGGAGGGCGAACTCTACAAGCGAAGCCACACTAGGATCCTACAGTGCTGCATCCCCTTCGAACAGGGGAAGCGTTTGCTAAGCGATATCCATGGTGGGGTCTATGGTCACCATGTCATGCCTAGAACGCTGGTCAGAAACATGTTCCGATAGGGCTTCTACTGGCCTACCACGATAGCCAATGCTGAGCAAAGTGTATGCACCTACAAAGGGTGCTAGTACTACGCTCGGCAGACTTACCTACCAGCCCAAGCACTCTAGACGATCCCCATCACCTGGCCATTTGCAGTCTGGGGACTCGATCTGGTTGGACCACTCAAAGAGGCACCCGAGGGCTACACCCACTTGCTTGTCACCATAGATAAGTTTACAAAGTGGATAGCAGCTTGACCGATTTCCATGATCAAATCCGAGTAGGCCATATTGTTCTTCCTCAACATCATCCATCGCTTTGGAGTCCCGAACTCCATCATCACGGACAATGGCACACAGTTCACTTGCAAGAAATTCATCCAATTTTGCGATGAACATCACCCCCAGATGAACGGGTAGGTAGAACACGCAAACAACATGGTCCTATAGGACAACCCCTAGTCAAGCCACCGGCTACACACCCTTCTTCATGGTCTATGGTTCCGCGGCCATCCTCCCAACCGACCTCGACTATGGAGTGCTAAGGATTAGGGCATACGATGAATAGGGAGCCGAGGCATCCCACGAGGATGCCATGGACCAGCTGGACGAAGCCCACGACGTCGCCCTCCTCCGCTCAACCAAGTACCAATAGGCGTTGCGATGGTACCACAGCCGACGAGTGCGGGGCCAAACCTTCAACGTCGGGGACCTAGTCCTCCGCCTCGTATAGAGAAACAAGGACCACCACAAGCTCTCCCCGTAGTGTGAGGGACCGTACATAGTTGCGGAGGTGCTCCATCTAGACGCCTACAAGCTCAAGAACATCAACGGCGAAATCTTCACCAACGCCTAGAACATCGAGAAGCTACGTCGCTTTTACCCCTAATAAATGCACACTTTTCCTTATCAGTTTCATTATCAAAACTCCCTGATCCTTTGTGACATCTGACCCCAGCAACGGCAAGGCGTCGGGCCTCACTCAGGGGCTGATATGAGTACATTTATCCTACAAACATTTTCTGTGCCTACCCCTCTTTTTTAGGACTTAGGTGAAACGACCTGATTTCCACGAAGGGAAATCCACAGAGTCAAAGTGTAATAAGATCGTTGTAGATCATATTACCCGAATTCCAGTCGAATATCACATCCATACAACGTAACATCAGAGTACAAATAGTGCGGAATTACATAAATTATTACATCGCCACATTGGCGGAATCAAAAGTAGCATTCATTCAGAATAGCTTGAAGATAAGATCGCCAAACTCGAGCGTAGGTATGAACCCCTCAACCGTCAAACTCCTCAGAGCTAAACTCCTCAGCAGAACCTGTGTGCCAAAATGTATCAGTACGATTTGTACTGGCCACTCCCACCCTATGAGCATTGCTTTGTGGAAATTGGATGCAAGTTGGATATAATCAAAAGGAACCTATAAGGCTGGAGTTTCCTATGTTTTAGCATATCAAGTATATAATAATAGTTGGTCAAGTTTTAACACCATTCCCACACATATTCCACCCCATTCCCTTTCTCGAGCCAGGTTTCGATCCTGGGATCGATATACCACCATCTCCACACCATCACCATACCATCGCTCAGTCGACAGGCCAACTCCCTCTCGGCACTGTCTCAAGGCCCGTAGCCCCTGGCTATGACCGACACTCTCTCTCACGGGGGAAGAAGAGAAACCCAGGAAAGGTCCATAGCCGACTAGTCGGCGCATGTATCGATCGATCAACCATACACTCTGCAGAGGTTTTACATAACCATAAGATCTGCCTTCTTCGCTGACCGTCGTCAACTGGGCTGATTTTGGCCTCTTGCTGGCCTAGGATAATGCCACTCTACCATTCAGCCCTGGTACACCCCAAGTCTAGTCTAGGGTGGCTAAAACTGTGAGTCATGAGCCGGGTCCACAAGGTCTCCATGAAGTCTTGGAAGGGTGTGGGGGAAATCCTCCACGCCCCGTACCTCCTTACACTGTCCGCTATCAACCTAGCCATAGTGGCAATATCCTACCAAGTAGTCCGGCCGTCCCGCACCATATAGGGCGAGTGGTACGTAAGGCTTCCTAGTGAATCTAAGTACTAGTAGGTCCTTAGGGATGACCAAGCCAGAATGTCTTCATCTGGGTTTCCATTTATTGTGCCACCACAGCACCTCCACCCTGGGCTCCTCCCATCACAGGTTCACACCTAGGACCACCTCATATACCATTTACCCACCACAGGTATCCATTCCAGGGGTGCCCAGGCAGCACCCCATGGCAAGACTTGCCCTAGGCTCGTCGTATACTCCAACTTGGTCGACACAACCCTCACCCTCCACACACCCAAGTCACACACGCAGCACTCTCCCCATAGTCTAGATAACACCAGTTTCCACCACGCATTAAAGTAGTATAAGTGTAGTAGAAGTGTAAGCAATGATACATAGCAGTAAGCGTGTGTCTAGCCTAATAGCAGGGTATGCAGGGGTAAGGTTGCGTCAAGGTAAAGGCCATCAAGTAAGCATACTACCATGCAAGTCCTATCATAGTATGATTATAACAGTAAGTAAAGCATTAGTAGTCCTATATTAGCCATGCGTAATAGGTGCTACGAGATTTGGTGGGATGTGGCACCTTTAGTGTAGTCATCTCCGCTCTCCTCATGGTACTCACGATCCTCGTCTGTCTGGTTCTCCTAGTCTGCAATGATCGTATTATAGTCGCGTTAGCGACGCTTATAGAATAGCACAAAGAAGCATTGAAAATTCAAAAGAGCAAAATGCACTCAAACATGGGTTCATTGCGTAAAGCTCGATTTTAGATGAATTTTGGTCCTAGTTTTGTATTTTTCTGAGGTCGTATGAATTAGTTATGAATTTCCACAGTTTAAATCATCTCTGAAAATGGGAAAAGACTGAATTAATCCTGGGCTGACACGTGTCACACTGTGACTGGTCCTCGTGGCATGCTGACATCAGCATGACGTCAGCATGACATCACCGACTCGGCTCTGAGCTGACAAGTGGGGTCCTGCTGACGTCAGCTTGACGTCAGCATGACATCATCAACGTCATCGTTCCTGATAGGTGGGGCCAGAGGCTCCTGGGTCACTGACCTGTGGGTCCGGTCAAAGTCAACACCAAGTCAACGGGCGAGTCAACGGTCAACGGTTCGTAGTCACTGACGTGTGGGGCCAGGGCTGCTGACGTCAGCAGCTGACGTCATCGTGACATCAGCATGACGTCACCTCGGCTGTGTTGTTACTGATAGGTGGGTCCCGCGTGACGTTGTCATGATGTCAGCATGATGTCATTCACTGATGAGTGGGTCCAGAGTCCCTGTGTCGCTGACATGTGGGGCCAGGTCAACTGTCAATGTTGATCGGTCAATGGTTATCCAGGTTGAGCCTGGACTGGGCTTTGGTGGGCCTAGACTGGGCTGGATTTGGGCCGGGCTAGCCCGGACACATGGCGTGCTGTGGCGCTGCCATGTCATAGCCATGGGCCTCCAATGGGCTTTGTCCACCACACCGTGTGGCTCATGGTGGACTCATGTTCATGGTCCATGGACCGTTGGCTGGTCTTCGGTGGACCGAGTCCACCCTTCTTCCCTATGGCCTGGTCTACGTGCACCGAGTGCAGGCGTGTGCGGCTGGCGGGGAAGCCCTCTACTTCCATCCCCGGCGTGCTCCCGCCGGTGGTGTGCTCACCGGCGTGTTCCTACGGCGGCACTGGCGTTCAATTAAGGTGGGGAAAAGATTCCCTAGGCCATGGCGAACACAATGGTGGGGTCTAGGTGGCGGCCGGGGCTTTCTAGGGCGTCAGCCATGGCGGTCGGCGGCTTGGTCGCGGCGGTGCTCGCCGGCGGGGCAGCTAGGGGCCGTTCCAAGGGTCCTAGTGCCCCGTTCCCGTTCCGACTGCTAGCGGGCGACCGGAACAAGTGACGGCGGCGACCTTTGGGCGCGGTGGAGTCCGCACACAATGATGGTGCACGGCGGAACTCCAGCCGAGGTCCGGTGCTCGTGGCCAGGGCGCTGTGGTCGGCTAACAGGGTCTCGGTCTACGCGGCTACCCTCCGGGCGTCCTGGTGGTGCGCTAGCGGTGGCCACGCCATGACGGCGGTGTCTGGAGCGCGGCGTGCGCGTGCTCTGCTATGGCGTCCAGGGGCTAGGAGGAGTCTCAGCAGCGAGGGCTCACCGTTGGTGTCGAAGGCGGTAGGATGGCGGTTTAGTGGAGGGTCATGGCCGTGAAGACGGAGGTAGTGCAGTGCCGACCCACGACCGTGATGAAGACGACGGCGTCGTCTTCAGCTCCGACGACTTCGGCAGCACGCGGGTGGCTCCGTTCCTCCTCTCCTGAACTCCTTCTCAGCCCTCTTCTCTCGGTGCGGTGCGGGCTACTGGGCCACCAAGCGGCAGCGGTGGCTGAGGGAGAGGCTAAGGCTCTAGGCGTGGCTTTATAGCTGAGCTCCATGCCTCCAATGGCGTTCGGCATCGTGCGGTGGAAAGGCGTGCGATGCATCCGACGGTGGCGCGAGGTTGCGTGAACGCAGCGCAAGGGGGAGCAAGGCCATGCCCCAGGTGTGACCCCCTGGCCCGCTCCTACCAACGCTGTCGGCCTCCGGTCACACGGGCGGTTGAGGCATGGGCGCGGAGAAGATGAATAGGAAAGCCGACAGGTGGGGCCCGACGGGCAGTGGCAGCAAGCGAGGCGGGGAGGCACGCGGGCGTGGGCACGCGCTGGGCTGCTTGCTGGGCTGGCCGCGCGCGTTGGGCCGGCCTGCTGCTGCGCACGCAAGCTGGGCTGGTTGGCTGCTGCTGCGCGCTAGCAGGCCGAGCCAGCTGCGGGCCTTCTCCTTTTCTTTTCCCTTTTTTTGTTTTATTTTTCTTCTCCTTTGTTTAAATTCAAATTGATTTGGAATTTGAATTCAAAAATTAGTGTACCTTATTCATTGGAGTTTTGTAGATATGAGGCCCATAACATTCTCTTATATATATATATATATTAGGAATTTTATTTAGCTATTTTGTATAACAAAAATAGGTATAGTTTTGTTATACAAAAATAGAATTAGTTTTCTCTTTAAACATTTATTCTTTGGTTTGAGTAATAATTACTTTATGGTTTATTTCTTTAAGGGAGTTGTTAGGCATTACATAAAACAAATGAAAATCCAAATCACCATGTGAGTTAACAATGTATGCTATGTTTCATTTGTCAGTATTTAAATAAACATGATTAACAAATGGCATGCCATGCTTATGTGTTGACTTAGGTTGGGGTTAGACCTAATGCATCTCTCAGGTTGGGTTTCTATTCCTGACATTCATCAACACATGGGAGTTTTAAGAAAAAATTTGTAGTTGGTATTTTTGGTGTATGGATTTTTGGGTTGTTACATTAGGAGCTAGGTTTATGGGAACAAGCTTTGAGTATAACTAGTTGGACTGTGGGATACCTATGCCCCAGCAGCTATGGTGTCTTTGCTCACCAGCATAATTAGAATTGGCTCGCCCGCATTCCGAGCTTATATGACCTTAACTATGGGAAGGGTTGGAATGCACTAAACCTCTTTTACAAAAAGAGAGAGAAGAGCTAATAGGCTACTTATTATAATGAAGAGCTCGTCCATTTTTGCACAAAATCGATGCTTGACTTATCTACCTAACTAATTTTTTGTGCGGGACACTCTCATCCTCTATTTTCGTAGGGAAATCTTGTCTCGATAGGTAACGCGAGTCGATCGGATGGCTTGGCCATTAATGAGAAGCAGATAAGGAGCAATAGGATCACACTCATATCTGGGGGAGGCTTTCTAAACCCATCACTCTTACCATCGAGGTAAAACCTATGCCTAGGTCGATCGAATGGCTCAGGCCACTACCGAAAGACAGATACGGAGGAATGGGAGGCTCATGCGGGTTACGCCAGCTCCATCACGAACGTCGGACTTGGACCCCTGTGCGGACATATCCGGTCGATCGAACGGCTCAGACCGCTGTCGAAAGATAGATACAGAAGAATGGGAGGCTCATGCAGGTTATGCCAGTTCCATCACGAACGTCGGACCCGGACCCCCAAGCGGACATATCCGGTAAGAACTCCTAGAACCCAACACTCGTGCCATCGAGGTAACATTACCGACCCCCGCCATTTCTTTATACAATCATTTATAGACTTATCTCATACATCCAAGCATCGCATACACGATTGCTGCATCACAACGCTTCGCATCACATCACGAAGCGGTAGTCGTCTCATTCGATATGAGCGGCAACCGACCACGGTTCGAACGCTGGCCCACAAAGGGCTCGAGGCCGCCTCATGTCAAACAGAGCTAGGGGAGAAAAACCGAGATGAGCCCCAGCGGCCTTGCCGGACCCCGCTCAGAAGCGGATAGGGACATCTCAACCTTTTTCATTCGATTCTAACCTCGAGCCAAGCCCACAGAATCTCCATCGAGGAGAGGTCAACGGGCCACCCGAGCCTATCGAATGGCTCGAGCATCTGCCGAGAGGCGGGTTAAGTAGTGGAATGCCATATGAGGGCTCTGCCGACCCCGTCAGCGGATGACAGACCCGGATTCCACTTGAACATGCCCGTTAGCGAGCTCACTGAGCACAACACTCGAGCCATTGAGGCAAGTGTCGTTAGCTCAGCCCCTCTAGTTGTGGAAACCAAGGACGGGGTGACACATGAAACACGGCCGACCCCTATCGAACCCCAATGGGCTTGGGGGCTCGAGGCACCTGATCCTAGATCGAGAGACCGAGGTTCAAAGACCAGCTCGCAAAGGGCCTGAGGCGCCTCGCGTCGAACAAAAGCCTAGGGGAAAAACGCAGATGAGCCTCAGTGGCCCGTGTCCGTCCCGCTTAGAAGCAGACAAGGTCATCTCAACCTTTTTGTTCGATCCTAGCCTCTAGCCAAGCCCATAGAATCCCCATTGAGGGGGAATCTATTGGAAGGTGGGTTAAGGAGCAACAAAATTCCACATGAGGGCTTTGCCCACCCTGTCACAAGCAATGAAACCAGATTCCGCTCAAACGTGCCCGTTAGCGAGCTCACCGAGCACGTCACTCGAGCCACCAAGGCAAGTAACGGTAACTCAACCCCCCAGTTGCGGAAACCATGGACGAGGCGATAGTCACAAAAACATGCCAACCCTTGACCAAATCCCCACCACGCACGGGGGCTCGAAGAAGGTTGGACTTGCAAGGAGACCTAACGCACGGTCGCAGAATGATAGCTAAGATTCTAGGGGGAGGATACGTGCAAATACAAGAGATGCATTCCCCTAAGTTTCGCTATCCTCCCCTCGATTTTTAGTGAAATTTGACTCCAACAATGGCAAGGGGTCGGATCTCACTCGGGGGCTGATAAAGGTATAACTATACCTTTTCTGAATCAGTCACTATGTCAGACCTCTTCTTCACGCTGAGCCTAGTGGCAAGGTTTATGGAAATGAATTATTGATCATGTCTGGTTGGACTACAAAACACCTATGCCTCAGCGGCTACGATGTCTTTGCTCACTAGCGTGATTGAAGTTCTCCCCTTAACGAATGGAATGGTCAGAATACGTGAGCCTTCTCTTTTCGCAAACAAAAAGGGAAGGAAACAAATCCAATCAAACAAAACAAAATAACGAGGTTACAAATTTGTTCTTATGATGCATAAGGATCGGTAATTGTCCATAGAGTACAATGATGTTCATCCAAATTCACTCAACCTAATTGACTAACTAGCCACTCGGGGGAGAACTATGTGTTCAACTCTGTCCGCCAGGTCCCACGCAAGAGGAGCCACTACTGTCTCTATCTCATCTAGCTTAGAGGCTTCATAGCCGGGAGCGAAGCCGAGGCTCATCGTCTCCAAGTCAATGATGTCCGCATAATGGGAGCGGGAAATTGCAAAGGCTTGGGTGAGCCTAGCATGAAGAGCGTCCCTCTCGAGTTGGCGTACCCATGCTTGTGATATCGACGGCACAGGTCGCGAGTGAGCTAGTCCCCTCTGACCGCTCCACCTCCAGGTCATCGCAGACCACTCCGAGGGCAACGTGCAAGAGATCGTGCTTGTCGCTCTCCACCTGAAGGCCCCTCCATGCCTCGGCGAGATCCATGTCTAGCCCCACAGAAATGCTCTTGGCCTCTAGCCTCCGGGTCGTCGTGGTTCCAAACTTGGCCTGGAGGGAGCCAATCCTCTGCTGCGCCTCATCGCGCTCTCGGATGGCCTGGTTGCGTTCCCCATGGGCCACGCCGCGCTCCGAGCGAAGCCTCTCTATAGTCTAGCATAGCTCATCTCGCTCCTTACATAGCCGGGCAACCGCCTTGGCATCCAGGTTCACCCTCTACTGCAAGGCCGCGAACCTCTCCTCGGCTATCAGCTTGAGCTCCTGCTCCTTCTCCACCTCAGCCAGGAGGTCAAGGATCCACTAGCAAGCCTCAATGTCTCTCTAGAGCAGCTCGTCCTACTCCTTCTAGACCCTAGCGGCCTCCTCATCCTACCACGCCCTCACCGACAGTTCCTCAAACGCCTTCTTGGACTCCTCCGCGTCCCGACGGGCCTTGGCCTCTCGTAGCCGGAGACTTCCTGCCTCCTCAGCAAGGGGAGTCAACTTGGCCACCCTTTGTTAGAGCTAGGCAGTCACATCCCCGTGCAACCATGCCTCATCGATGAGGCGGTCCCATGCCTCCTTATGCTCGCGAAGGAATCAGGATTTCTCCTGGCTGTGAGCGATAAGAGGCTAAAAAAAGATGGTGGTCAGAACACAAAAATACATGAAGAAAGAAGAGGGCGAGAGGCTAGTTAAGTGAATACCTGGCTAGTGGGAATGACGACATCACGCACGGCGCCCCTAGCATGATTCAGAGCTTCCAGCACGGCCACAATCCCCTCGTCGAGACTCTCCCGCTCCATGCTCTCAGCAGCATCATCGAGGGTAAAGAGTGTCAACGACGAGTCCTGCAGATTCACGCACTGAAGCAGGGACTTGTCTCACACAGGCGAGCGGCTGCCCCCCAACATCAGGGCCAGGAGCAACTCCCTGTCGGTCATCTCTGCCACCACCGCAATGTCGGAGGGTCCCTCAGCCGTGTCCCCCTCTGTTCGGCCCGCGTTGAGCGCCATCACTTGGGCCGACAGTGGCACAGATTGCACCACTACCTTGGGCACCACCACGGTAGTGTCTGGCTGTGGCCTACCCATCATAGCCACTACCACCTCCCCTGCATTGGTGGGGCCTCGACGGGTGGCGTCACGTCAGCCGTGGTTCAGGCCACATGCGTGACCGGTAGCTCCATCAGCCACATCGCCGGTAGTGGCATCACCACCATTGTCGGCTACGTAACGACCTCCGAGGGCATCCGTTGAGTCCCCTCGTCCGCTTGTCCCACCGAGGGCACAGGAACCACCATAGGCGGTGCCTGACCGGACGACGAGCAGCAATGCCGACGGCGCCGCTCCTACCCAAGACTGGTACGATGATAGCCGATGGCTCCCGCCTCACCCGAAGGGCGATGCTCTTCTATGGCGCCACCGACAAAGGATTGCGCCGCCTCAAGACGCTGAAAGAAAAGAAAAGGCATAAGTCACGCTAAAAACAGAGAAAACAGATGAGTTGAGGACTTACATTGGTGATGTTGGGCATTGGATATGTTTGGGGGACGAACCCCCAAGTCCTTGCTCCGCCTCCTTGGGACGGGGCCGTTATGTACCCGCCCCCTGCACTGGGCCAAGGGGCTTACCTCCCTTGCATCCGTGGGCATGGCGGCGAAGCCGCTCCCCTCCCTCGGCATCTCAGGCACGGCGGCGGATCCACCCACCCCCGCTGGCTCTTGGGGCGTGGCAGCGGATCCACCTACCCCCGATGGCTCTTAAGGCATGGGAATAGGGCCGCTCCCCTCTACTGGCACCTCAGGCGCGGTGGTAGAACCGCTCGCCCCTACTGATTTTGAGGATGGGCCGATGATCTAGCCCACCTCCTCCGGTCTCACGGACTCGCCTCCCCCTGCATGGAACGGGAAGGGTCCCTGCAAGGACGAGTGCATACCTGTCAGCGTATCCTCGCTCTCTAGGTCATCCCACTTGGTGTCGGCAACTACCTCATCATCATCATCATCATCACTGTCCGTATCCTCCCCTCGCTCCTGTGCCCGTAGCTTCTACTACTTCTTCCTCCTCTCGTCCTCCTTCACCTTCCACTGCCGCTCGACCGCGGTGCGGTTGGCCGCCATCACGGATGGGTCCTTCGGTAGTGGAACCGGGTAATCCGTAAGGATGAGTCTCTTCGGCTGGTCCCCCTATCTCAATATCAGCATCAAGAGATTGGGAGTTCAATTAAAAAGGAGGCACGAGGAAAGAAAACTTACGAAGATAATGTACCCTAGTTCCGGCCGCATTGGGGGATGCCCCGGCACCGGATACACAAAATCGAGGACATCGCCGACGTCGTCCCGCGGAGGCTCCATCGCCTCCTTGATGTGCTGCGGCACTTCGGAGGGGGCGAGCGCCGTCCCATCGAGTGATGCCCCAGGCACCATCATGTGTAGGGGAAGTGCATGCCTCATCAGCGCGCGCCACCCTCCTCGTGTGGTAGGCATCGATGATCCCCGACCCCTTCACGCCCCTCTCCTTCAGGATTCAAATGGCGATGAGATGGTCTTGGATTCTCTTCTTGTCTTTCTCTAGGACTCCCCACTTCCTCCACGAGTCCAGGACCGCTTTGATGCTACGCCCGGTGAACTCTGGCAAGGGGGCGGCTATGTCGTTCTTGACGTAGAATCAATACGAATGCCACCCCTTGTTGGAGGTCGACAGACACATCAGCGGGTACTCGCTGACCCGATTGTGGTGGAGCTGAATGCTAGCGCATCCCATCGGCATGTTTAGCTCCTGTTGCTTCTCCCACTTCTTTAGGAGGGAGACGGCAAAGAAGTACCACCATAGGTCAAAGTGGAGACTAATCCCCAGGAATCCCTCACACAGGGCGACGAATGCCGCAATGTGCTGGATTCCATTGGGATTAAGGTGTTGCAGCTCTACCTTGTAGTAGTGCAGCAATCCCCGAAGAAACTTGTGGGCGGGGGTGGCGAATCCCTACTCGTGGAAGTGAGCGAAGGACACGACGTAGCCATCGGGTGGCAATGGTGCGTCCTCATCGCCGGGCAGCCACCACTCCTCGGCGGCGGTCCACGTGTAAAGAAGACCACGGTGAATGAGGCCCTCCAGGCGCTGAGGGTGATATCGAAGTGGCACCATGGCTCCATTGGAGGATGCGAGTGGTGGATGCGAATTCGACGACGGCTGAAACACGAATGCGAGAGGCTTAGGCGATTGGCGGTGGAGGTTGTAGATGCAAAGGCAAGGAGGTAAAGTATGAAACCCTAGGGGCGAACCCTTTGGTTTTATAGGGGCGATGGATGCGAGGAAGGCAACCATCTACCTAGATCTCCGCACTTGCCATGATCCGCCACCATGTCACATCGCGGGATATGCGCCCGCAATCTCTATCATTTCCCTTCGAAGGCGCGCCGGACGTTTCGCCTCTCCGAGTAGACTAGGATTCTTTACCAGCAAAAAGGATATGGGCCTAGGAGTTTGAGGGCTGGCCCATCAATGGTTTCGACGGCCGTCCCTAGGCACCCTTACGACAGAGGATGGGCCCGCGAGCGGCAAAAACTCAGGCAAAGGAGCTTCATGGGAGTCTCAGCGGGGCTAACCCTAGACGGATCCCCATGAACGGGATACCAGGATACCAATTGAGATATCCGGCTAAACAACCATCAAGTCTCACCAACATACCCACGAAGGGTCCGACCTCGGTGAAGAAGAAATCACCGTCTTTAGGGCACGCCGTGGGCGACAATAGAGGGCCAGGGCTCTTAAAATCCCCTTTTTTGGAAAACCCTCCGAAAGAGTATCCTACTCCTCCGTAGGCTCAGGGGCTACACCCACCGGGTGCGCTCACGCGCACCTGCTGGCGAGTCAAAGAAATCCCCCAGGCAATTCTACTCGAATCGCCCGGGGGCTCGGGGGCTACTGTCGGGGGCCAATATTAGGGTACCCAAGGAGGAGGAGCTAATAACCGACAACATTGATTCATCCGTGCGATCGAGAGCGCAACTACACCGCATGCCGGGTCACTCCTTGTCCATCCACCGAGACCATGGGTCCCGCCTCAAGCTGACTCCAGAGGGCTGGCTCCGCCTCGCCCGATGTCTGAGGGCAGCTCCGTCTCGCCCTACCCCCGAGGGGTGGCTCCGCCTCGCCCAATGTTTGGGGGCTGGCTCCGCCTCGTCCGACGTCCGGGGGCTAGCTCCGCCTCGCCCGACGTCCGTGGGTAGACTCCGCCTTGCCCGACGTCCGGGGGCTGGCTCCGCCTCGCCCGACGTCTGCGGGCAGACTCCGCCTCGCCCGACGTCTGCACGCTGCTCCTTCATAACTATGCGCGCAGATAAGGCAGGGCACTCGAGTCAACCGCAATACCAAGGATCATACCCAGCACGCCTGTAGAAAATTACCGTCAGGATATGACAAGACGGGCGCTTTAAGCCCTTCTAGACATGTTAGAGCCTAAACTATGTTGTAGGCGCCGATATTTGTCTTACAGTGTTGTGGGCCCCGCCATTTGCCCTCGGGCGCGGATCCTGACGGAAGCATACGACAACCACTACGGTCTAGGAGGAAACTCGCATCGTCTACAGTAACGGACGTGCGGTCACTACGTTGTCTGCTCCTCATAGGGTCGCGGTTCAGCACCCTGGTCCGTCGCGCCGCCCGCCAGGGCAGGATAGGATGTGACCACTTGCTGATCAAGCCAGAACCTGGCATCATCAGCGGACAGACGCCCAGTGTGGCCCTATGAGGATCAGCGGACATGCACCCAGCGTGGAGCTATCCGTGGCACCGTCTGCCGTGTCAGCGGGGCTCGCTTAGAGGAAAAGGAAGACTCGACATCTCGGTAGGACCTCCTTTGTCTCTGGTTTTTCTTCTTTCTCCCATCTGTAATCCCTGCTTCCCCTTGATCTATAAAAAGAAAGGCAGGACACCCCACTAAGGGGACGGATCAATTGAACACACCACGCATCACATCACACATAGCTGAGTAGCAACCAAGCTCTCAGCACCCATTCGACGTTTCCATCAGAGACTTGGGATCTCTCCCTCTCTCGTCCGTTTGTAACCCCTACTATAAACTTTTCAGTGTAAATAACACAAGCAGCAACCACGAACTGGACATATGGACATTCGGTCCGAACCAGTATAAACATTGTGTCTTTTTAGCACACCATCCGGACCAGACGCGCAATAACATAAATTTACTCGTTGGTGTTTACTCGAAACACCGACACTTAGTTTTTGAGATACCCCACATAACCGTTGATACAGTTATGTTAAACACCACATCCTTTGTTTTCACATATGCTTGTCTAGCGACTCGACCTCATATTATTTACTGCTTTAACATTCAGTAAATGCCATTCTTCTACAACAAAAAAAACATCAAGGGTTATCTGACAAAAGGGCATTCTGCCTAATAAGGTGGATACTTACACTAAATACTTGAACATTTGGTCTTATCCATCCTAGCAAAAAGATGGAACAGATACACTCGCGATTACCGAAATGATGAAACATCAAGTCAACCAACTTAACAAACAATGGAATTATTTGTTTGATGCTTTTTAGTTGCTACATTACCTGAATTTATAGGTACATTGCCTAGGTTCGGCATTGCATTACTAGTGCCACATGACCTGGTTTGTAGACCTGTGGCTAACATATGAACCTTACTAGCTCCAAATACTCCATTCCAAAATCCACTATCCTACAAAATAAGCAGTGTCAAATAGCAATGCAGCCTCACCTTGGGTGCCGTTCTTTTGGATCAGCTGCGTTCTTGTTCTTCAGTGCTATAATTTTATTGCTTGGTAGAGTCTATTTTGTCCAGCATCTCAGCCTCTAGCACAAAAAGCCCACGACCACCGTGCGCTTTCACGGTCCGTGAGATTTCATCGCCTGACTGCCCCTGTGCGTGATCACAAGCCAGGACTCAAACACGAACAACAAACAAGACAACACAAGAATCTATAGGTCACATGCCTTCCAGGACTCTTGGCTCCTTCCTCCCTGGGATGGTGCCAGCCATTTCACCCCAGGAGGATGCAGCCAAATTGGCACACAGGGTTGCAGGTACACTTGGAGTCACAAGGTCTCCACAAAAAAGTGTTGCCGGAAACGGCTGCATTCACATTCACCTATTGGTCTACTACCATGTAGAGGCTAGAGCACATCCAAGTCGGCATCCAAACAATGCACGCTTTTCAGAGCGGTGGTAACGACACATCATTAGCGTACAAGATCTCATGATCCTAGGCATGTGCTTCCTAAGACTGGCCACAATGTATGGTTTTACCGGTGCTCGAAAAGGAGAGAGAAGCTGCAAGCCTCGATGCCCGCCACTGCGGCCGATGCCGAGTTGAGAAAAATATTCGACACCGGATCATGTCGAAGCATCGATGCCAAATCACGCTCTCTCTCCCGAGGCGTTCCTGGGCATTGATGACTGAAGTACGGAGTAGCAGGCAGCAGAAGAAAAACGGAGGGAGCAAGAGGAAGGAAGGTCCCACATGCACTAATTGCTTCGATGCTGAACGCTGTGGAAGCAAAAAATTTCTGGCATCGAGTAGGCAAACTTCTTTTGAGCATCGAGTACGCTGTGGCTAGTCTAAGATCAGTGATTACTAGCAAATTACTAGAGCCTAGCTCAGATGCTTTCTAAGATCAGTGATTACTGACTGGTGATCCTAGACAGGTAGCTAGGTTACAACAGGCCCAAGACACACTGTCAGGCGTGTGACTCCTGCATGAAACAGTTACAGTGGATGGGTGTTTGCACCTCCATCAGATGGTGCCCAGTTCTTGGAGCAGCTCCGCCATCGTCGGCCTCTGGTCCGGGTTCTCGCTGGTACAAGCCAAGCCGATCGTCGCCAGCTTGGCGGCCTCAGACGCCGAGTAATTCCCCTGCAGATTGCCGTCGACGAGCTCATCGACGTTGTCTGGCAGCTGAGTCGTAGTCACCTTCCTCTTGCCGGTGAGCACCTGGAGCACGATGACCCCAAACGCGTAGACGTCGCTCTTCTCCGAGAAGCGGCCCACGGTGGTGTACTCCGGCGCGAGGTACCCCATGGCGGCGCTGGCCTTGAGCGTCGAGAAGACGAGGTCGTCCACGAGGAGCTTGTGCAGGCCGCACCCGGAGATGAGGGGCCTGTACGTGTAGTCCAGCAGGACCTTGTCCGCTGAGATGTTCTGGTGGACGAGAGCGGGCTTGTTCGTCCTTGTGCTGTGCAGATACTCAATTCCTAGAACACAAAAAAGATGCAGAATTCAGACGATTGAAAGTGCTAAAAGTTACCGATATCTCATACTGATACGGTTACTCTAATAAAAGTAGCACAGAAAGTTTTGAGACATGTCATGCAGAGCTTTTCAGTGCAGACAAAAGTTCAGACTTCAGAAATGTGACTATTGCTGCGTCCCTGGCCAGCTCAGTCACAGGTTTCTGCACACCATGTGAGCAACCAGCGCAGCACGGATGAATCGATGTACTGTCCATCCAGTGACTGAACGAATCAATGCGCCCATGCATGACACACACAAACTTGGCAAATTTGTAGAGTCGGTGCCAAATGTTGCATGCATACCATGTGTTTTGAGGCAAAATCTAGTAATCAAGAAGACAACTAGTAGTAGTATGTGAACAAGTGTGAACAGTACTACGTGTGAATCCAGGAAAGATGTGGGCAATCAGTAGTGACACTGCTAACCAACTGATAGCAAGAGAGTGACAGGGTGTGGTGTTCCACTCGAGGGTACCTACCTTTGGCGATGCCCTTGATGATGGAGATCCTCGTGGACCACTCGAGGACACGGCCGCTGCCGCCGCCGGCAGTGTCGGTGTCGGCGTCGGCGTCGACGTCGACGTCGAGGAACTGCGACAGGCTGCCGTTGGGCACGAAGTCGTAGACGAGGAAGCACTCCCCACGCGCCCTGGAGCAGCAGAACCCCCTCAGCGCGACCACATTGTCGTGCCGGAGCTCGGCGAGCAGCCTCAGCCCCCTCAGGAAGTCGGCCTCCTCCTGCCGGCAGCACGTCTTGCCCAGCCGCTTCACTGCCACCGAGGTGCCGTCGCGCAGCGTGCCCCTGTACGTGCCCGCGAGGCCGCCGGCCTTCTTGCCGCGCCTCCCGAGGAGGTTGAGCTCCGAGAAGTAGCGCGTCGCGGACTCCACTTCCTCCGTGCTGATCCGCAGGCTCTGTGCCAGCACGTCCTGCGAGAAGAAGCCCAGCCCGCCGCGCGCGTCGGCCAGCGGGTCCCAGGCGTTGGAGTACTCGAGGCTCGCCAGCGCCGACGACGCGCTCTTGCGAGCCGACGGCGACGCCTTCGCCGCCGAAGGCGCGGCTTCGGTGCTGCACCGGCCGCCGGAGATCGAAGACGGCGAGCCCCCCGCGACCCTCTGCCGGCGCCACCGGCGCCACGAGAGCGCGAACAGGCCGACCCCCGTGGCCGCCAGGAGGGCCACGGCGGCGACAACCACTGCCGCAAGCGCCCTGGTAGACGGCGCGCGCCCGTCGCCGCCGGAGGAGGACGTGACCTGCGGCGCGATGCCTGCGCTGAAGGGCTGGGGCCTGTCGGGGTCGATGAGGTCCGCCGGGGTGCACGGGCGGAGCGCGGGCAGCCCGGCGCCGCACAGGTCGCTGTTGTTCCCGTACTGGAAGCCGGACTGCAACTTGGCGGCCAGTTCTTGGGACCAAGCAAGTAGAAAACCAATCAGCATTACTGCTCTCAAGAGTCAAGAATCGAACGATGCAGACTAATGGAGGACGGAGGCATTACCGGCGGGCACGCTGCCGGTGAGCGAGTTGTTCCTGACGTCGAGCGCGACGAGGCGGGGCAGCTGCGCGAGCCTGACGGGGATGGAGCCGAAGAGGGCGTTGAAGCTGAGGTCCAGGCGCGCGAGCAGCGGCAGGTCGCCGAGGCTGGCCGGGATGGCGCCGTTAAGGCGGTTGGACTGCAGGGCCAGCACGGTGAGCCTGCTGAGGTTGCCCAGCTGCGTGGGGATGCTCCCGGTGAGCTGGTTGTAGCAGAGCTGCACCACTGCACGGCCATGGACACATCAACATCAGCAGCATTAACAAAAACCGTCCGATTGGGGGTAGTACTGATTTGGTATGACCGTATGAGTAGAGGGGTAGCAAAAATGGGAAAGCCGCAGGTGTGACTTGGGACAAATCTTAAAGGAAATGTTGGCAATGAGCCAAGAAATGTTGCAATCTGAGCAACAGGAGCTGCTTCTTGCTTGGTTGCGACTTGGGACGGCAACATGACCTCTTCCAAAAATTCAACGGATACATGGTACGAGTAGTTAGGTAAAGCCGCATTTTAGTTTTTGATTTGATTGACTTGGAGTGGAGAAACGCCAAGCAAGTCGACCGAAAACGAATTAAAAACACAGGGAGGGAAGCGAGCGAACCAATCATCGATCCGAGGAGCAACTGCAACGCAGGCAGAGTCCACGGCGCGGCCACATGCATGCCGAGGCGAGTCAGCAAGCGTGCGGCACGAGCAGGGTGGCGATGAAGGTTCCGAGGAATCTCGACGCGCATCTGACTAGATAGAGGTAGAGGTAGAGGTAGAGGCAGTACCTTGCAGTGACGCCATGGCGCCGATCTCCGGTGGGATGGGCCCCGAGAAGTTGTTGACGTCGAGGTAGAGGTCGGTGAGCGCTGCGAGCGCCGCCAGCTCCCGCGGGATGCCTCCGCGGAGCGCGTTGTAGTGGAGGTAGAGGCCGGTGAGGGAGCGGAGCCCCGCGACGGCGGGCGGGAGCGTGCCGGCGAGCCCCTTCCCCTGCAGCGAGACGTTGGCGACGGCGCCGCGGGCGTCGCACGCGACGCCCTCGAACCCCCCCGACGGCGGCGGCGCGCAGGGGTCGCGGCCGGGAGCCCACGACGGGAGCAGGCGACCCGTCAGGTCCAGCGCGGCCCCCAGCGCCAGCAGCGCGCGCACCTCGCCGTCGTCCGCCGCGCGCGCCTCCTGGCCCGGGCCCAGGGTGAGGAGAAGGAGGAAGAGGAGGAGGAGGAGGGAGGCGGCGAGCGCGACGAGGCGGGCGGAGGCCATCGCCCCCCGCGGCGCGCGCCCGGCCTGTTGCGCCTGTGAGCTGGGATGGACAGGGACAGGCCGGCGCGTGGTGCTTGGTGCGGGTGGGCGAGGAGGGAGAGGAGAGGGAGACAAGGCGAGGGCGTCCGGGCGTGGGCGCGTGCAGGTGTGAGGGCTTCGAGGAATGGAATGGCTGAATGGGCGCAGGCAGAGGCAGGCAGCTGACCTGAACGGAGCTGAGTGGGAGCGGTACGCTTATAAACCGTACTTTTTTTATCAACAAATATTTTTTTGTCGCAAGCATACCGTGGCGGGCTGGCGGCCCCCGAGCCGAGAGGAGCGGTCGGGTCAGCCGTGAGCGTGACCGTGAGCGTATGCAGCTGTGGGGCTTGCATGTCAGTGGGTGTGTGCTGCTCCGCTGGGACAAGAGTTTGGCACGAGCGAGCAGTGTACGTACGGATACGTGACAAGTACCCACCACAGCCTTGCATGTGAATATGTGATGCGACCAATGCAAAAGTTAAAATAGGGCTGTTTTGTATTTCCCGGGCTGGCCACGGTTCATCTTGATTTAATAATAATAAATAAAGGTGTGTTTAGAATCGTTTAAAATCAAATTGCCGGTTGTCTCACCTCGAGAATCAAGAAAATCGTGCCAAACACCCCAATTTTTTTTTCCATCGCCGGAGACACATAGACCTCGAGATTGAACTAGCGCCCGCTTCTTCTCTACCACGGGGACGCGGCGCGGAGGCCGTGGTACAAATACCACACCGCACCATGGCTAGGACGCGGACCCAAACACGCCCCAAAAGTCTTCAACTTGTTTGAATGCTTGATCTCCGGTCAACTACGTGGAGTTCGATTCAATTACCGCCCAAAGAAGGTATCGGTGCATTACCACACTCGCAGGCTCACATTTCGTTGGTCCCTAACTCGTAACTGGAGAGATTAGCGAACAAAATCAAATAAAGCCAGGGATGAAAGTATGTTTGTGAGGGTGGGCCAAGAGGTTAACAACGACCCATGGCAGCAAGCTGCACCGTGTCGCAGCGTTTAGCGACGAATCCAATATATGTCGTGTCGCTGCATGCAGCTTGTGTCCGAGAATCCGACTTCAAGGTTATGTTTACTTCACCCCAAATTCCCAACTTTGACACTATGCAAAAAGAAGATTCTCCGTCACATCAAATTTGTGGTACATGCATGGAGTACTAAATGTTGACGAAATCAAAAACTAATTGCACAGTTTGGTTATACTCTGCGAGACAAACGTTTTGAGCCTAATTAGTCAACGATTGGACAATTATTACCAAATACAAACGAAATGCTACAGTCTAAGCACCACGTTTACACTACGAATACTACTCTAACCCAAGAGTGACAAGGATTAAAGTACTCATAAAGAGTCGTAAACCTGATGAACAATATAAACATGATACTTACTTGAATCAGAAGTTGATTATCAGAGAAATCTCAGAAGTAAGCTCAAATAGAACTTGATTCCGCCACATACAAGTCGTAGAGAGAGCACCGACAGGCCGGTACTTCCTCCAAAACTCTACCCTCACTCTCTATCTCACTATTTCTAATTATAAAGACTAGATCTTAACTTGGAGGACTAATCTTCTCTTGATTACTGGCTCTGATCCTGATGATGAGGATAGGAATTGTGGCTTAGGGTTTCTGAATATCAGGATCTGCTCTGCCGGAGAAGGTACATGGGCGTATATATAGGGGGTACATCAATTTTAGACCCTCGGATCAAACCAACCTTGAGCAACGACGTAGATTTGATCTTTAAGGCGGTGGAGAACCGACATTCGAAGGAGGGGCTGACACGTGGGGCCGACACGTGGGACCCATAGGCTGGCTGGCTTACAGGTGGGGTCAGTCAGCCCCACATGTCAGTGGCTCGGTCTTGTTGCGGTGGTTTGCCTTCTGGAGTGTTCTAGAGTCTTCCTAAGTCGGTTTCGTTGCGGATAACTGTGATTTTATTTGACAAATAGGTCCTTCTTTATGGTTTTCTGATTAAATCCTCCTGTAGTCACAGATTCACCAAAACTCATAGAATTTGTTAATTTAAACCCCTAATCCTATGTTAGTGATCTATTTTAATCATTTATGTAGGGTATATTGATGGTTTATGATTGACATTAACTACCGTCAGCAAGCTCCTTCACACTTAGGCTTTTACTCATCCTCGATAAAAGGATAGATTACTTTAGACATAACCTTGGGACAAGACATCAACATAAAACTTTTCCCAGTCATACATGATTTGCAGGATTCAAAGTGTCTACCATGAAACTTTGGGCAGTTGAAGAACAAAACAGCTAAAACAGATCACCATCTTCCTTCGATCTAGTCAATTAGAGAAACATTTTAAGATTTTTAAAAACAAAACATAGCTTACCTTCTCCTTTTGCGGTACTCTCAAATCACTCAATATATGTGGTATTTTTTATCCTCACCAAGGCATAGATAATTTTGCCTTCTTTTTACCTATTTCTAAAAGTTTATGTGGAGCTCAGGTAAGAATAAATATAAAATCATACTTGCATTGCATATATTGTAAAGTCAAAACAAGGATCCTAGGAGAAAAATGTCATACTCTTAGAGCAAGATGTGCATGTGTGTGGATGAATATATATATGGTGGCTAACCTAATTCTACTATGCTGATTGAAACATATCCCTCTTGTTGAGACTTGAAATACTTTGCAAGAGCAGGGGCTATCTTTCTTTTCTCTTTTTTTTTCTCAAGCGAGCAACTGTGTACCCATTGTCTTCAATATCTCGAACACTTTTTTGTCAATTTTTTTCAACACTTGTCTTTTCTCTTTTTTTTACTTTTGTATATCCCATGCCTCTCTTCTGCAACAAAACTTTTCAAGAGAGATATTTACAAAAACTTGGAGCATTTATTCGGTAAAATCCTAATAAACATGTTTTTGTGTTTATTCCCAGTGTAGGAGTAGAACATTTTTGGGTGGATTGAAAGCATGTTTTTGCGTAATCCTAGTGTAGAAGCAGCAGATATATGTGGAGTGTACGTGATTTTGATCTTGAGTGCATGACAAGTTTCTCAACAAGGGTCACAAGGCTTGACCAAACTCAATACAATGCCAAGTAGTATATGTAGAAGATTTTCCTAGTCTAATATATTATGTATGGCTCTGGTGAGACATTGCTTTACCATAAAGAAGAGGTATAGCTATTCTTTTAACTTTCTAAAATAAAATTCTCCAATAATGAGACATCAAGAATCAAGTTCTCATTATTCTACTATATCTCATTCCACAACAACTTAAGTAACATGGGGGTCCCTACCAATAAGTTCCCAACAGTAGCAAGACTTCCAGAAAAAGTATTATGTGAATCTATCCTTCAAGTCATGACTGAAATAATCTTCTCATATGTTTTAAAGTTGTTTATTAAAGGATTTTCAATTCGGTTCGAAATAGAAAGCAAGATAGGTAAAAATTGATTATACGAGACACAAACCTGACCATGGACGAAGCGTGGCATGAGAGGGTGCTGGGCTGGGCTAGTCGGACCATGTAGGAGGCCGGGCGGCCCACTCTGGGGCTCGCTCGAGTCCAACTTTGTCATACGTGGTCCTTGTGTCGATGCTTTCTGAAATTCATGATTTTCGTGATCGAATCTTGTTTTGTTGTCGCGGTGTCCTTCCTCCAACACGTGTTTCCTATTTACCTTTATGACAACATGTGGCGACAAACACATATCCAAAAAGTAGAGAGCAGATAATAGTAACCAAATTCCATTGATATCATTTAAGTTACTTTTATTACAATATCAAACTAAGCAAACTTTAACTAACACAATATCTGGCTAACATGAGCTAACATGATCTTTAAACTAAATGAACTAAACAACTAAGCGTGTCTTATCAATCAACATCCTAACTCTCACTTATTATACTTGTCCTTATTGACAACATAATGGCGTAAGATAGTGAGTTTGTATTCTAAATCCTTGTGATAGATATGCTCTTGGTCAATCCTATGCTGCAAAGCATGGGTGGTCTGGGTAAGATCTTGCATCTTGTTGTGGAGCATTGCAATGGTCATCCATCGGTGCTTCTCTTCATTCTCTCGAGAAGGTGGTGGTGCTCTCTTCTTCTTCTCTTTTGGCGGCGTAACCTTGACTTGCTTGGGTGTAGCCCGTACACCATCAATGGTCACATGATTCATGATCGTCTTGTACTTGGCATACGTGACATCTCCAAACTTGTTGGTCTGCACCACCATCAGCGTCTTGTTCAGCTTGGGTGTAAGAAGGTTGATCTCCTTGGACACCATGATCAGCTTTGGCGCATCGAGTTGACCAAACAGAGGCTCCCACTAGCATGGCTTGTCTTCCAGAAGTAGACGAGACGGCGGTGGAGCGATCACCGGACGACAAACAACTTGGGCGAAATAGGACTGATTTGAGGGGACTGGAGCTATCTCTATCATTGGAACGACGCTCAGCACTAAAGCTTCTTCAGGCTTCTTGTTGAGGTCAACTCCAAAGGGGATGATCTCTCTTCTGGCCATTGGAACTTAGGAGGAGGAAAGCTTCTACGCTGTTGGAGATGAAAGGCTTGTTGGGATGGCTTTGGAGGCTAGCAGGGGCTTCTTTATATAGGGGTAAGGTACGAACAACAAGGATCAAGATCTATCCATAATGGCTCTCGTAATGATAGATGATCGAATGGCTCGAAAATCTAGAGAATTCTACTAGATAGTTATCGAATATTCATGAGAGAATTGAATGGGGACAAGGAGACTGACAGGTGGGCCGAGCAGCCCAGTAGTAGGCCAGCCAGCCTCTCTTGGTGTCACCTCATGGCCATCTTTTTTGTTACGCCTCCTAACGCTTATCTAATTTGAAAAAATCTATTTTCGCGTTACGAATCATAAAAGGGAGGACAGAGATAAATATTTATGGTAAAATAATAAATTCTATTTCATCCAAATCCTCAAGGGGTTTTTAGGTTCTAGAAAGATCTTGAGACGATGACCATTTACCTTGAATAACGTACCTTCATCATTTTTAAGTGTTACCGCTCCATGCGACGAAGTGCTTATGACTTTGAATGGTCCTTCCCATTGGCTCCAAAGTTTCCCATGCCTAAATAATTTCACCCTAGAATTAGAAAGTAATACCTTATCTCCTAGGGCGAATTCCTTCTTCTTGATCCTCATATCGTGCCATCTCTTCATTCTCTCCTTGTATATCTTGGCGTTGTGATAAGCTTTTTCACGCCATTCATCAAGCTCAAAGAGTTGCATCTTCCTCTTTGTTCCTGCAGATTCCAAGTCCATGTTCCATCATTTGATAGCCCAGTGTGCCTTAATTCTAGCTCAACGGGTAGATGACATGTCTTCCAGTAAACATGTTGATACAGTGTCATTCCAAGAGGTGTTTTATAGGCTGTGTGGTAGGCCCATAACATATTAGGTAGTCTATCCTTCAATGCAGTCCCCATCTCATTGACCGTCTTCTATACAATATTCTTGATTTGTTTGTTTGATGTTTTTGCTTGGCCACTTGTCTGAGGGTGATATAGAGTTGCGATGTTGTGATGGATCCCATGCTTTGACAAGTACTTGTGAAAGTTCTTGTCAATGAAGTGAGTGCCTCTATCACTAATCACCATTCTTAGAACACCAAAATGTGGAAATATTGTTTCTTCAAACATCCTCTTGGAGCTCTTAGCATCAACAACTCTACATGGCATAGCTTCAACCCACCTGGAAACATAGTCAACTGCCACCAAGATGTACTCACAATTCTTTGACTTTGGAAATGGTCTCAAGTAGTCAATACCCTAGACATCAAAAAGTTCGATCTAGAGGTTGTTGGTGAGTGGCATGACATCTCTCAAATTGATGTTTCCATGCCTCTGACATGAACCACACCTTTGGATAAAATCCTTCATGTCTTCATACATGGTTGGTCAGAAAAAATCCACTTTTCCAGATCTTTACATGAGTACGGAATGCACCATAATGTCCTCCATATGGTGATGAGTGGCGTCGTTCTATGATCTTGAAGCCTTCTTCTGCTGGTACACACCTCCTGAGTAGACCATCAGAGTAGACTCTATAGAGGTACGACTCATCCTATATGTGGAGATGACTTTCATAGGTGAGCTTCCTTTTGTTCTCCTCTGGTGGTACATAACCTACAACCATAAAATTGATAATATTCGTGTACCAGGGGTCGGATCTCATGATCTTGAAGAGCATGTCATCTCGTAGAGAATCATTGATGGATAATTCATGTGGATTCTCAAATTGCATTCTAGACAAACGATCGGCAACAGAATTTTCTACTCCCTTTTTATCTTTTATTTCTAAATCAAATTCTTGGAGTAACAAAATCCATCTTATAAGTCAGGGTTTAGCATGTTTCTTAGTGAGCAAGTATTTCAAAGCAGCATGATCAGTGTAAACAATCACCTTAGCTCCTACTAAGTAAGATCTAAATTTGTCTATAGCAAAAACAACAGCCAGGAGTTCTTTTTCAGTTGTTGCATAATTAAGTTGAGGTCATGTCAGAGTTTTACTAGCATAGGCAATTTGCATGATGCTTCTTATCTTTTGTTTGTCCCAAAACTACCCTCACAACATAATCACTTGCATCACACATAATTTCAAAAGTTAAAGACCAATCAGGGGGTTGAATGATTGTGTAGAGATGAGCGCTTTCTTAAGAATTTCAAAAGATTTTAAGCATGCATCATCAAATTCAAAGGGAACATCCTTGGCCAAAAGATTTGTAAGTGGTCTAGCAATATGTGAAAAATCTTTTATGAAATGGTGGTAAAACCCCACATGACCAAAAAAAGTACGATTCCCTTTGATATTTTTGAGTGGAGGTAACTGTTCAATTACTTCTATGTTAACTCTATCTACCTCAATCCCATGTTCGGACACCAGGTGTCCAAGCACTACGCCTTCTCTAACCATGAAATGACATTTTTCCCAATTAAAGACTAAGTGATTTTTCTCACATCTTTGCAAAACCTCATCTAAGTTTTCAAGACAATCATAAAAAAATTCATAAACAGAAAAATCATCCATGAAAACTTTCATGATTTCTTCAATCATATCAGAAAATATAGACATCATGCACCTTTGAAAAGAAGCTAGAGCATTACACAATCCAAAAGACATTTTACGATAAGCATAAGTTCCATATGGACATGTAACGGTGGTTTTGCTTTGGTCATCAGGATGGATTGGTATCTAGTGATAACCTCAATATCCATCTAGGAAATAGAAAAAGAGTAATTTGCCAGTCGCTCCAACATTTCATCATTGAAGGGCAACAGAAAATTATCTTTCTTTGTTGCCTTGTTAAGTTTTTGGTAGTCAATACACATCCGCCATCCTATGATGGTTTTTTGTGGGATTAATTTATTCTTTTGATTTTTAACAACAATCATGCCTCCCTTTTTAGGCACAACTTGTACAGGGCTAACCCACTCGCTATTTGGGATGTGATAGATGATCCCAGCATGCAAGAGTTTCAAAACTTCTTTCTTAACAACCTCTCTCATTGCATTATTAAGCCTACGTTGTGGTTCCCTAGAAGGTATAGAATCGGGGTCTATAGGGATATGATGTGTGCAAAGAGCAGGGCAAATTCCCTTAAGGTCTTAGAGTGAGTAGCCAAAAGCAGAACGATGCTTTTCTAAGACAGTTAGCAAGCAGAGGGTTTCTTTCTAAGAAAGTTTATCACTAATGATCATAGAAGTCCTGATCATTATTGAGAAAAGAATATCTAAGACCAGAAGGCAGGGGTTTAAGCTCAATGGAGGGCTTAGGTGGTTCCTTTAATTCACCTAGGGGTTTAGGCTCTATGAAATTATCGTCCTCCTCTTCGATGAAGGACTAGGCATCATCTTCAAGATTGGGTTTGATCAGATCATCAAGAGACATGACCTTAACCTCTTCCATTGGGTCTTGCTCAGGACTTGGCTCAGTCTTAGAATTTAGAGAATGAGTAATAGGCAAAGATAGTTTAAAGTTTTTTCCTGAGGCTTATATTCAAATTCCCTATTTGTCCTTCTTTGATAATTCTTTCAAGTGGTTGTCCTATCAACGGGTCGAACTCTGTGGGGGTATGGCCCCCGGTATCCACAAGACAAGACATGGGCCACACCATCAGAGGTGGCTCGGCCCACAAGATCAAGGTGTGCATGGCGCTGCTCGGCGTGCATCGCAAGCTATTGTATAGTACCAAATAGGATACTTTCCTTGTAACCCTACCCCTCCAGAGTATATAAGGAGAGGCAGGGGTCCCCTAGTCGCCAGACTACACCTCAATACAATACACCAAAGACACGTGACGTAGGGTATTACGTTGATTAGACAGTCCAAACCTATCTAAATCTTGTGTCTTGGTGCTTGTATTACCATCTCGCTCCTGATCTCGCTCACCTCTACGATAAATCTACCATCGTGGGATACCCCTCGGTGGACTGCCGAGCATCTTTTGTCGACAGTTGGCACGCTAGATAGGGGCGTGCGCGCTGATCCTCTGGTGAACCAGATGGACCTCAAGATCAACATGACGTTGTCCACAAGATCGTTCTTCGGTTTTGCACGGAAACTTCGTCATCATCTGCGGCGATTTGGCTACCTGCAGACCACCTCGATATGCGGTGATTCGGCTACCTGCAGATTCCAGCGTCCAGCTTCTTCTGAGTCCATGCTGACTCCGACACGTGGGCAATCTACCCTGACTGGCTCCAACTCTCCGAGAGAAAGCCTACAAGCACCACGCGGAACCTAATAAAATTCAGGGTCACATCATATCAACAAGATATACAACAAGCCAGTAAGGAGAACACAAAGTAATGCAAGCCAATACAAAACAAGCAAGATGGTGACGCGTGCAAGCCAACTTGCATGTATGCACTTGCACGAGCGCAGCATCTGCGTCTATTTTTTCCCACGTAGTGGACTCCATCTGGATATGCCGTGACTCTGCATGTCTGTGGGCTCTGGCTTTTGCACTGGCCAACGTGATCCAATGTCCTATGCCTCTAGGATACGATGACTACTCCAATGGCGACTACGAAGACAATGCACGCATCAAGCATGCTTCGGCCACGCCCCATCTACTCCATGCAGCATCGCTTCTCCGACCAGATTGAATGCGGCTACGACAATGATCTCTCCATATCTAATCTACATAACGCCGACCAGATAACGCCATACGCCGTCGACCAGACATTCTGTCTAAAGCTAAGTCATGCTTTAATATTTTTTTAAATATTCTCCAGTCTCCATATATCGTCGTAATGTTTCTCCGAGCTATTTTCTCCATGTTTATTCTCCAAATGATTTTCTAAACCCCCGAACAATCATGTTGACGCTCGGATGTCCCCAGAGATGGCCCTGTCTCTAGCTCCTCCCTACACGTGCTATGGGCTCCGCGCTCTGTGTTATGGGTGGTCGGCAGCGGTTCCTTGGTGACGCCTGTTCCTCCTACACGTGCATGGGCTCCGTGCTCGACGTTATGGACTATGGGCTAGCTAGGGCTGGAGACTCAACTACACACTAACAGGTCGGGCAGTTTATATTAAATATAAATACATCTTTGCACCAACTGATCGCTGAGCTACATACGCTATTTTTTCTCTGAAGTTCATATATTTTTACATCATGTACTACCTGTTCTACATATTTGTATTGCAGGATCATCGCCCAGGTGATCAGACCACCTGCTGCTTAGAATTCTCCACCGATCAACTGGTCGGACCGCTAGGTTCATGGACTTCATCGCCGACCAGTTGATTGGACTGTTCGCCGATCGCCAGCTACGTCGGGGGCTCCTCGGTGCTCGTTCTTCATCGCCAGCTATGCCAGGGACTCCTCGATGCTCGGATTCTTCGTGCTCGAGGACTAAGTGGGCACACTTCACCGCATGGACATCGCCAGCTACGTCGGTGCTAGGACCTCACCAGCTACACCAGGGACTCCTCAGTGCTCGGACATCGCCAGCTATGCTGGGAACTCCTCGCTGCTCGCACATCCCTGCCTACGTCGGGGACTCCTCGGTGCTTGGACATCGCATTGCCGCCTACGCTGGGGACTCCTCGGTGCTTGGACATCGCCAGCTGCGTTGGGAACTCCTCGGTTCTCAGACCTCGCCGCCTACGTCTGGGACTCCTCGATGCTCGGACTTCGCCAGCTACGCTGGGGACTCCTCGGTGCTCGGACATCGCCGCCTTAAATACCATGGTTCCTTATAAAAGCTCAAATAAACCATGATTCCTTTCACCTGGATAGGGTGGACATAAAGTATTCCCAAACTTAGGAGAATCTATCCTGAAAGACTTTTCAACAACTTTGTTGTTGGGGTTAATGGCATGTCTTTTAATAAATCATAAGCAAAAGATGCAGACATGATATTAACACCCACAATTAGATTATAAAGAGCATCGAAAGGAGCTTTGTTAATTTGGCAGTGAATAGAAATAGAAGGTAAGTCTAGTCGAATCACATCAGAGGAAAGCTCTGATTCTTCCAACCACTCAATGCTTATAATAGATACTAACATTTTCCTAGTCTTTTTAAGGAAAGCTTCCTTAGAAGGGTCAAAGATTTCTTCATGGGGTGATGATTTTCTAGACTTCTAGGGCTTCCTCATAGTATGATAATTCAAGATGTTTCCATATTCAGCAAAAAGTTCATCCTTGAATTCAAGCATAAAATCCAAATTTGGAGTTTCCTCCTTTTCCAGTGGTTCGGGATTTGTGACAACTGAAGTATGTGATGGGTTTGGCAAAGGTTCAGCTATCTAGGATTCCGCCTCTAGTAGCTTCTCTTGCACTTCTTTAGGTAATGGGGACTTCTCTAAAACTTTATCAAGAATGCCTCTCCCCAAATTGGCAGAGACATGCAAGAACGAACCTCCTAAAGCTATGTCAAGAAACTTCGAGGTTTCCCTATTAAGACCCATATAAAAGCATTGAAGAAGAATGGGGTCTTGAATGGCAAGGTCAGGGCCGGTATTAGTAAGATCATTAAATCATTCCCATGACACGCCAAGAGATTATTTTTCTTTTTGTTTAAAAGATAGAACCGGCTGACTACTCTAGAGATGGAAAAGAAATTCAAGCAAAAGCTAGAACATAAGGCTTCCCAATCTCCTTGCCTACTTCCTATGGTTTGATTATACCAATGTTTAGCTCTTCCCATCAAAGAGAACGAAAAAAGCTTCCATCATAAGTTTCATCCGACATGCCCATAATATGTAAGCATACGCAGGTCTGCTCAAACTCACGTAGGTGGAAGTAAGGGTTTTCATCATCTTCACCCAAAAAGGATTGTTCCCGGGCCATGTTAATTAAACACGGACGTAGCTCATAGCCAGGTGTTGGGATAGGTTTTGAGGATTTTGGTGGCTCTAGGCGTGCGCTCGTAGATGCGGCATATTGATGGATAGGAGTGGATTCCAAATCCATAGTAAAAGACAAGAATATAAGAATAAAAAGATACAAGGTTAAGTTAGGTTCAAAGTTAACTCAGCAACCGTTTCTCCAACAATGACTCTAGAAATGCTTGTTGGTATATTTAAATACACACAGATAAATCCGCAAGCGCACGGATACTGATGTAGCACTTCAACAGAAAGTATTCTAGAATATCAAACTCAAGGAAACGTGTATGAAATTAACTAAGTCTAACTTAACCCAGAGTAGCAACAAGGATTAAGATAAGTAGGAGCATAGAAAGGATCACTAGGGTTTTCTAGTTCTAGCTTCGGTAAGTTATATCTTCTACTGTTCAAATGAGGATATTACTACAGAGAAACATAGGCAGAGTATGTTTTCTTATAGTAACCAGATTATGCTCGGCCTACAGACGGAGATGGTCTACAAAGGACTCAACAAGGCTTTATAGTCACCCTTGTAATCTACCACCGATCCGGAATGTAGGGTACATCCATGAGTAATCGAGTCTAAACACCACGCTTGCACTATGAATACTACTCTAACCCAATAGCGACAAGGATTAAAGTACTCATAAAAAGTCGTAAACCTAATGAACAATATAAACAAGATATGTACTTGAATCAGAAGTTGATTACCATAGAAATCTCATAAGCAAGCTCAAATAGAACTTGATTCCGCCAGGTACAAGCCGTAGAGAGAGCACCAACAGGCCGGTACTTCCTCCAAAACTCTTCCCTCACTCTCTATATCACTATTTCTAATTAAAAAGACTAGATCCTAATTTGGAGGACTAATTTTCTCCTGATAATGAGGATAGGAATTGTGGCGTAGGGTTTCTGAATATCAGGATCTGCTCTGCAGGAGGAGGTACATGGGCTTATATATAGGGGGGTACGTCAATTCGGGACCCTCGGATCAAACCGACCTTGAGCAACGGCGTAGATTTGATCTTTAAGTTGGTGGAGAACCGACATTCGAAGGAGGGGCTGACACGTGGGGCCCATAGGCTAGCCAGCCCCACATGTTAGTGGCTCGGTCCCTGTTGCTGTGGTTTTCCTTCTATAGTGTTCTAGAGTCTTCCTAGGTTGGTTTCATCGCGGATAACCGTGATTTTCTTTGACAAATAGGTCATCCTTGACGGTTTTCTGATTAAGTCCTCCTACAGTCACAGATTCACTAAAACTCATGGAATTTGTTAATTTAAACCCCTAATCCTATTTTAGTGATCCATTTTAATCATTTATGCAGGGTATATTGATATTTTATGATTGACATTAACTACTGTCAACAATGGCCTAAGTCAAACTTGTATGACTTTGACTAAATTTATAAACATATTAACATTATAATATTAAATAATTGCATATATTTCATGGTTTATCTCATTAATCTTGTTTGATATTGTAAATGTTTGTATATTTTTCAATAAACCTGGTTAAAACTAGAGATATTTAACTTAGGATAAAATTAAAACGAGTTACCATTTTGAACAGACCGAGTATAGGACTTCAGACCATATAGCCATTTGCTTTGGTTTTTCTTCCCTTCGTCCCCCAACTTCTTTCCCTGTCCTTTTTAACCCCTTCCCTCCTCCGTATGGCCGCCGACATGTTGTATAAAATAAATACACATCGGCAAGCTCTGGAACATTTTAGGCTCTATTTGATCCATAAAAATAACAACTAGTTGACTAATTTTTAGTCCCTAAGCATCTAAATATGCAGACTAATTATTAATTCACTAGTCATTGGTTAGTTGTTAGTTCACTAGTCTACTTGTAGGAGCTAATATGACTAGTTGTTAGTCCTAGTCCATCCAAACAGCACTTAAGCTGTTGCATTGCATGCACCGGCTTCGGCTGAAATGGGGAAGTTCCCGTTATGCCGGCTGGGGAACTAGAATACTACTTCCTCTGTCCTAAATTATCTGTCGCTTTTGGTTTTCATGCCATAAGTTTGACTCGATTTGTAGAAAATACGTGCAACATTTTTATCTCCAAATAAATTTATTAAAAAACTAGATTCAAAGATCTTTTCAATGATACCAAGTACGTACCATAAATATTAATATTTTTAATATATATTTTGTCAAAGTTGTTTCTCGGAAACGAAAACGACATATATTTTAGGACGGAGGGAGTAGATGCCAGGTCTTTAGTTTTTTTTTTTTACTTTTGTGTTCTCCAACTTTTGAAGCCTTTTCCAATCACCTAATTAATTAGGGAGCATACTTAGCATTAAACTTAAAGCACGGACAGGATCACGTGGCGGAGGTTTCCTATCGAGTTTCACAGTCATGTTGGTGTACTGTGATTAACTACTGCTTGACACGGCATCTGTGACTTAATTAGACTATTAGAGCATCGTCCCTCCATGGGCAGTGAGTGGTTCACTAGTACTAAAATACACAGCATTGCTTTGCTGGACATCTTTGTCGGTGTGAGAGGTAACTTTACCGTAAACAGAGCGTTATGGAGATTTATGAGTTGCACCACAACGCTCAGTTTCTAGATATTTGTGTAATCGAGAGTGTTTGTAACGTGTTGATGTACCCAGCTATTATCTAATATAATTCTTCTTTCGCCGCAAAAAAAATTAACTAAACACGTCAACAAAAATGTTGCCATCATCAGCGTCATTGTCTGATCTGATCTCAGTGGATGATTGGAAACACAATGTCACACAAACTAACGACGGAGACCTAATAATTTTGTTTGTGAACAAGATTAGCTAGAGAGATTAGGCGCCACTAGCACGTGATGGACCGGATTTTCAAGCCTTCGACGACCTTTTGCTCTGAAGACTTTCTTGTGCTTCCCATGGAGCGGACCTGCTGGACCTTCTCGAAACTAGCCCCAAGAGTCAACCAATCTGGCCGAACTTCTTACTTAATCTTGCATAATTTACGCTCAAACAAAACTTCTTTTGCCACGTTGCCTTGAAAGAAATTTTAGTTTGTTTTTCTATAACGGTAGATATAGATGATTTAGATATAACCAAAGGGGTTACTTTTTATCTTTCACAATATCAGGGTTGGCTAACTTAAAAGCAAATTTAGACGTTACATCAAAAGTGAGCAATTTGGATGTGAATTTAGGGAGTTATTATTACAGAGGCGAAGATGCATGTTCTAGATATATTTTACACTACTAAAAAAACACAGCACAGACGGCTGAAAAGCCTCTATAGGCATCTGTATTTCCGCCTCTACAAAACAACCATTTGTAGAGGCGGGCGTCAGCCACCTTTAAAAATCAGATATCTAGAGACGGATGTATTTTGAGCCGTCTCTACAAATCGTTGCCCAGAAATCACAAAATAAGGCTAAAAATAGCAAAAAAAATTAGCCTGAGGAGACCCCACCAAGCAACACATGTGCCGCACAATTTTTCGTGGAGGCGGCCGAGGGGGGGGGGGTTGAATCCACAACCTAAGCCTTTGCGCGTTTCTCCCCTATAACCACTCCACCCATAGGACACTTATATCCAATTGAGATATTCATCCACCTTATTTTATCCCCATTCAGTTTTGAAATGAGTATTTGAGACCATAAACGAATTCAAATAAAAAAGTTATCAACAATAGGTTCTATAACTTCCGGAGATTTACAACTTTGGTTTTGGTCGTTATCCGAGGTCGTTTGAAGCATTTGAATTTCAAATGTAAGAAATTCAAACGTAATTTTTCATGCATAGATGATTTCAAATGAAAAAGTTATCAACTACAAAGTTGCATAACTTTTCGAGATCTACAACTTTCATTTTGGTTGTTTCTCCATCCGAGATCATTTAAAAAAATAAAATTTACTATGTAGCTCTTATTTTTAGAGGTGGCTGAAAATCGATTTCTAGAGGCGGCTAGCCGTCTCTAAAAATATGGGCATTTGTAGAGAAGGCTGAAAACAACTGTCACCTCTAGAAATCATATCGATTTTTAGAGGCGGATGTATATTGGCCCGCCTCTATAGTAAAAAAGCCTTTCATCTCTGAAAATCATTTTTGTAGTAGTGTTATATATTTTTTATAATGGTCCATGTGGATAACTTTTTAGAAGATAAATTAAATCCTATGGCTATTGTTAACCAGTAGTCTATCAACCTGTGTGGGAAGACTTTTAGAAGGCATAAGCTTTAGATATTGATGTTTAATACCTACGGTTAATAAAAATTACTTATGTTAGTTTATTTCTATATTTTTTGTTTATTTTCTAACATGATGGGCATATATATACACTAATGTGATCTCTATCTAGTTGTGATGAATTTATCGATTACTGATTTATGTGCCTTTTTGTCCATATGTATAGTTTCTATCCTCTGCATATGGAGCCTTTATGTATTTCATTATGCATTTAGTTGAAACCTCAGCTTAAGTTATGGTAGTTCTTGTTGCATCCCATGACATCACGAATCTAAATTTTGTTCTCATTCGTTGTTACAAGTTTTCTATCCTCAAATTAAGTTGAAACTCTTGGGCTTATTGTATCTTTATTAATTTTTGTTTTGTGTTTTTCTAAAAAAAAGAATTTTAAGTCATAGACTGCACTCTGAAGTACACAATGCATAGATGTCCATTTAAATATATACCTTATTGGTCAAGATTGGTGATAGAGCTTGAAGTGAGATATAGGGTGGAGTAGTAGTGCTAATCCCAAAAGGATATTGATGTTTTAAACCTTATAATCATTGTTTACTTTAAAGGAATCTCAAAGACAATGAGGGTCATAGCTACCTTTGGTATGCACTAGCCTCCCCAATTTCTCAAGATATTGGATTCTCTTATCAACAATTTATGTGTAATTATAAACATAGCATGCTTAAAATTATAATATTAATATAGATATGCCAAATATTTTAGTTAAAATGTACAAAGTTATATAGAGTAACAATTTACGTAAATTATATGTCATGGATATTAATATATTTTTAAAATAATTTGTTAGTATCATGATTGTTGAAACAAAGTATGTATATTATCACTCATTGATTCATACATATACGATATTCGGTTGAGATGGTTTGCCTTATGACAAAACAGGATGACTGTCTTTTATATGTGGAGAGGTTTAAAGTATCTATACACAATATAGGTGAGTGGAATAAATATGAGGAGACGAATATACGATATTGGTTGGAGCATGTTAAGAGAGAAATATGATACTTCCTCCATTCCAAATTATAAGTCACTTTGATTTTTTTTGGTTCATCCATTTTGTTATGTATCTAGACATAATATTATATCTAGATGCATAACAAAATGGATGTACCAAAAAAGCAAAATGACTTATAATTTGGAACGGGGGGAGTATGTAATATAGATATGCATGGGAGCCCCTGTTACGTAAGAAAATGAGACCAATCCAATCAGTTTTTATTGATTAATCATCAAAAAGAGAAAAAATGGCGCCTAAATTCAGAGCTGAAGAGGACTTAAACCAAGTAGCTTGATAGATGTACATCATCTTCAACCAAGCAGTTGAATTGGAGGATAAAATATGTGTTAGGTTGATCTCCTCCGACTCGGTCCAACGACCGAGTCGGACCTTGATCTCACGCCCTGATCGGGGGCGCCAACCAAGTCATGGTTGGTGGGCCCCCGTCGTGCATTACCATATAAAAGGAGGTGGGGTGCCAGGGCTCGAGGTACGAGGTTCACCGCCATCACAAACCCCACCTACAACCCTAATCTGATCTAGAGGGAGGCGCTAGAAGCGACAGGAAGCTCTACTGCCTTCGCTGCCGCCGGGACGCTGCCGTCACTAGACTACGTTGCCCCTCTCCATCGACCGCCGACTCAATAGCGTCCTCTTCACCGCCATGGATTCCTCCTCCACCAAGCTCGATGGTCAGTGACTTCTATCCCCTCTCTCCCTCTCTCTTTCCCTCTAGGTTTCATACGATAGATCATACTTGATGCTTATGCCAAGATTTCTAAGAACATACCCTCTTGATCTACACCTAGGTGATCCTAAGGTATAACAATGGTATTAGTTGCCTACCTAGTGAGTAGATCTAGATTAGGGAAGAAGAATTTAGAAGGAGGTGATTCGAATTTGAATCGAAAATTAAGAAATCAAAGAAACCTAACCCTAACCCTAGAAGAAGAGGAAGGAAAGGAAGGGGTTTCTACCTAGGGGGGCCGCCTGCCCCATCACCTCCATTGGCCGTCGACTAGACGCTGTGCGGGAAGTTAACCTGGGCCACCAAAGGGGGAGCAAGGTCTCGCCGCCGTGTGGTCTCCTCCTCGACCTCAGACCAAGGGCACCACCGCAAGACCGCTTGACGGCGATGCACTCACCCTCAAGCGAACACGCGCACCGGTGAGGAGACTCGCAACGGCGCTGCCACCTTCCTCAGGCCACCACGGGTGGCCATTGCCGCATCTCACTCGGGTGCGAGCAAGAGACAGGAAGGGGAGCGAGAAAGAAAAGGACGAAAGGGGCTGGACTTGCTCCGACGATGCTCTTCCTCACCGGTGCCGATGACCACCGCGACTGCCGCCGCTGCCGCTCCTCCTCTCAACTACGGCAAAGAGAGAGGAGAGGGTTTGAATTTATCTAGGGTTTTAGGGGAGGAGGCCGGCGTGCTATTTTATTCCACCGAGGAGTCCGGATAGTCGTCCGATCAGAATGGACGGCTAAGAGTGGCTGGGCCAAAAGCGAACCAAGAAGGAAGGCACTTTCCCAGCCTAGGCCTAGGTTGCGGCCTGGGCATGGGGAGCGCAGTGCGCGCGGCATGCATGGCTGGGCTTCAGGCCATTTTAGGCCGCCAGCCAAATGAATAGTAGCCTTTTGCTTTTGTTTATTCTTTTTAGAAGCGATTTTTGATGATTTTTTGCATAGATTTCATCTCTATTCAGTTTTGAACCAGTGGGATAAATTGTCTAGAGAGTAGATAAGTGCATTGAAGTGCTTCTGATCAAGAATTATTATTTTAAGTATTTTCATGTTTCCGCTGCTATGAATATGTTTATCCTCTTATTAAATTGGAACCAACGGAAAATTTTTAATTGGAGGAGTAGAACGATTTGTTTAAGTTAAATTATGCATTGTTATTTTTCTAACCAACATTGATGATAATAATACTATAAGTTTATTTATGAGTTTTATACATTAGTTCTATTTTTACCCAACGATGATGTAGAATTAATGAAGAAGAATGTTGTATTTATGATATTGCTATTTTCTAACCAAAGTTAATGATAATAATATTATATTTTTATTTATAAGTTTTATGCATTAGTTCTATTTCTGTCCAACGGTGATGTAGAGTTAATGTAGAAGCACATTATATGTTTTAATTTTGATCAATGTTAAACTACAGCATGCAATTATTATGTCAAATGTTTCTCACTTTCTCTGATGTTGTTTTCAGGATACAACCCAATGATGTTTATCTCGTCCATTCTGCCTCTCAATGGAAACAACTATAACGTATGACGAGGGAAGCTTGAGGTAGCACTTGCGCTGTCTGACAATGATTTAGTGCAAACCTCTCCCTGTCCCACTGAGACCCGGTGAGAGCAGAAAATGAGACCGATGCAGCTTTTGCTACATGGGAACGTGACCATGCAACAGTAAGAATGAAGTACAATCTTGATCGTGCGAAGTGGGATAGTTCAAACCACAAGTGTTTGATGGTGATTAAGGGCTCTATTGAGGATCCAATAAGGGGATCAATCCCAGAATGTACCACCACCACTGAGTATCTCAAGAAGGTGGAGAGTTAGTTTACTGGCTCTTCAAAGGCTTATGCGAGCACCCTGATTAAGAAGTTAGTCAATGAGAAATACACTGGTGGAGGGATTAGAGAGCACATATTGAAGATGAGCAACACGGCATCCAAGCTCAAACCAATGGACATGGGGCTCAAGGATGAGTTCCTAGTTCATTTGATTTTTGCATCTTTGCCCAAAGAGTATGAGACCTTTGTTGTCAATTACAACTTACAGCCAGATAAGTGGGACATTGAGAAGCTCATTGCCATATGTGTGCAAGAAGAGTAGAGGCTTAAGAGCTCACATGGTGACTACATCAATCATGTGAAAGAAAATAAAAAGAAGAACTTTAACAACAAGAATGCTAAACCACAAGGGAAACCTCAATGGGACAATAGCTCCTCTTCTAAGTCACAAGGAATGTCCCTATAGAAAGATCACCATAAAAAATCCAACCATTTTGAAGTAGACAAGGACACCTGCAGATGGTGCAAGAAGACTGGACACTATCAGAAAGATTGTCCAGAATTCCTGAAGCACCTAATGAGAAAAGGTGAGGACATTATTACTTTTGTAGATGAGTCCTTGTATTTAAGTCATGCAAAATCTACTTGGTGGATTGATTCAGGTGCAACTATTCATGTTGCAAATTCATTACAGGGATTCAATACGAGGAGAACCCTACAAAGAGGAGAAAGACACATTAAGGTAGCAAATAGAGTCAAAGCTAAAGTTGAAGCCATTGGAGAACTCCCATTATTATTAAATGATGGCTTTATACTTAAGCTTACAAATCTCCTTTATGTACCCTCTTTGCGTAGAAACTTAATAAGTGTCTCACGTTTAGATGATGATGGATATGATTGCCATTTTGGTAATGACCTATGTAAGATTATGTTTAATCATAAGTGTGTTGGTCTTGGCTTCCGATAAGACAAGCTTTATTTGTTATCACTTTGTGAGAATGTGAATGTTGTGAGCACTAATAATGAGAATGCCTCCTCATCTATAAATATAAGTAATAAGCGGAAGAGAATTCATGACGTATCATCGAAATTATGGCACTATCGTTTAGGCCATATTTTGAGGGGGAGAATAGAATAATTGATTAAGAAATCAATTCTTCCGCCATTAGAATTTTAAGACTTAGAACAATGCATTGATTGCATTAAAGGAAAGTATGTTAAGAAAATAAAGAAAGACACCAAACGAAGCGTAGGAATTTTGGAAATAATTCACACATATACCTATGGTCCTTTTCCTATGAAAAGTGTGGATGGTTATGATTTATTTATAACATTCACAGATGATTATTCTTGTTATGAATATATTTATCCAATTAAGGAAAGATCAGAAGCATTGGATAAATTTAAGATATTTAAGGCTGAAGTAGAAAATCAGCACAATTTAAAGATTAAGGTAATAAGATCTGTCCGTGGGGGAGTACTACGGTAGACATACCCCATATGGCCAAGTTTCTAGACCTTTTGCAAAGTTCTTACAGGAAAATAGCATAGTTGCCCAGTACTCTACACCGGGCGAGCCTCAGCAGAATGGAGTAGCTGAAAGATGCAACCATACATTAATGGATATGGTGAGAAGTATGATAAGTTACTCCACTTTACTGATAAGTTTGTGGGTGGAGACGTTAAAAACCGCCATTCATATTCTCAATCGAGTACTCAGTAAGTCGGTGCCCAAAACACCATATGAGTTGTGGACAGGAAGGGGGCCGTCACTTAACCATTTACGTATGTGGGGCTATCCAGCAGAGACTAAATTATTTAACCCAAACATTAGGAAGCTAGACTCTAAGATAGTCAGTTGCCATTTCATTGGCTACCCAGATAAGTCAAAAGGTTATCATTTCTATTGTCCTGACAAACATACAAAGTTTGTACAAACAAGACACGCTGTGTTCTTGGAGGATGATATGGTCAGGGAGAGCATGGTAGCGCAAGAAATTAACTTTGAGGAGAAGCGGGTATATATGCCTACTCTGATGGTTCAGGAGCCATTTTTCTCACTACCTATTGCTGTTGCACCAACATTATAGGACAATGTAGTGACAGCACCTGTTGTTAGTTCTCTCGTGGCAACAATAAATGAACATGAGGAATCTATCCTCCAGGATCATATAGAACCCGTTGTCGCACATGAGGAAGAGCAACAACAGCCCCATATGGAACAAGTGCCAACTAATGAGGCCCCCAGAAGGTCTCAAAGAGCCAGAAAACCAGCCATTCCTGATGACTACGAAGTCTATGAATGTGAAGAATTTCAAATGAAGGGTGATCCCACCTCGTTTGAAGAAGCCATGAGAAGCGCTCACTCGTTGAAGTGGCTTAAAGCCATGCAAGATGAAATGAGATCAATGAGTACCAATGATGTTTGGGACTTAGAAAAAATTCCTAAAGGAGCCAAGAGAGTAGGCTATAAATGGGTATACAAAACTAAATATGATTCCAAAGGAAATGTGGAAAGATTTAAAGCGCGACGTGTGGTGAAAGGCTTCATGCAAAGAGAAGGAATAGATTACAATAAGACATTTTCTCCAATCTCATGTAAGGATTCCTTTAGAATCATAATGGCGTCAGTGGTGCACTACGATTTAGAATTACATCAGATGGATGGAAAGACGGCTTTCCTTAACGGGGATTTGGATGAAAATGTTTATATGACACAACCAAAAGGTTTTGTCGTAAAAGGAAAAGAACATATGGGATGATGCCTGAAGAAATCCATTTACGGATTAAAACAAGCCTCTAGATAGTGGTATTTAAAGTTTGATGGAACGATAAGGAAGTTTAGGTTTAAAGAGAATGTAGAGGACAATTGCATTTATATAAAGTTCAAGAATGGGAAATTCATTTTCCTAATCTTATATGTGGATGACATATTACTCGCTAGTAGTGATGTTAATCTACTACTAGAGACGAAGAAGTTCTTGTCCTCAAATTTTGATATGAAAGTTCTCGGTGAAGTTTCATTTGTTTTAGGAATAGAGATTCATCGAGATAGAAAAAGGGGGTTTTGGGATTATCGTAAAAGGCATACTTAGAAATGGTTCTAAAGAAATATAGTATGCATGCGTGTAAGCCTTCACCTGCTCCTATAGTCAAGGGTGATAGTTTTGGGGAATTCCGATGTCCTAGGATCAATATGAGATCGATCGAATGAAAGCGGTTCCATATGCTTCAGCTGTAGGAAGCTTACAGTATGCTCAAGTATGTACACGCCCTGACTTAGTTTTTGTTACTGGGATACTTGGCAGATATCAGAGTAATCTAGAAATAGAACACTGAAGAATGGTAAAGAAAGCTTTGTGTTATTTGTAAGGCATAAAAGGCCTCATGCTAACGTACAGAAGATCTGATTCCCTATAAATAGAGGGGTATTCAGATTCAGATTTTGTGGGAGATGGAGATGATAGAAAATCCACATCATGCTATGTAATTACTCTCGTAGGGGGAGCTATATCGTGGAAAAGCTCCAAGCAAACCATCACTGCATCGTCCACGATGTATGCCGAGTTTGTAGCATGTTATGAGGCAATAGGGTAGGTGAACTGGCTAAAGAAATTTATGCCTGGGTTGAAAGTGGTCGACGACATTCATAAACCACTCAAGTTTTACTATGACAATGAGCCAGCAGTATGTTATGCTTACAACAATAAGTCAAGTGGTGCTGCTAAACACATTGACATAAAGTTTTATGTTGTGAAAGACAAAGTCTGGGATCATTCTATCAGTCTCAAGCTTATAAGTACAAAGAAAATGCATGTGGGTCCACTTACAAAAGCTTACCGCCCAATGTATTCAGAGAACACTTAGCCGGTATGGGTTTATGAGAAAGCCTATGATCCTTAGACAATAAGGGCCTAGTTGAGAATCTGTATCAAAACAAAGGGGTGTATTGTAGCTATTAATCTAATGGTACTAACCATTATGATGAGGCACGCTCTATGCACTAATCAATGATGGAATGGGAAAATAGATAAGTATTTTAAGTTTAAAGTTATAAGTTGAGATCAAAGGGGAGAATGTTAGATTGATCTCCTTCGACTTGGTCCAACGACCGAGTTGGGCCTTGATCCCGAGCCCTGATCAAGAACGCCCAACCAAGTCATGGTTGGTGGGCCTCCATCGTACAGCGCCATATAAAAGGAGGTGGGGTGCCGGGGCTCAAGGTACAAGGTTCACCTCTACCACAAACCCCACCTACAACCCTAATCTGATCTAGAGGGAGGTGCTGGAAGCGACGAGAAGCTCCACTACCTTCGCCACCGCCATCACTGGACTGTGTCGCCCCTCTCCATCGACTGCCGACTCAATAGCGTCCTCTTCACCACCATGGCTTCCTCCTCCACCAAGCCTGAAGGTCAGCGACTTCTATCCCCTCTCTCCCTCTCTTTTCTTCTAGGTTTCATATCATAGATCATACTCGATGCGTATGCCAAGATTTCTAAGAACATACCCTCTTGATCTACACCTAGGTGATCCTAAGGTATAACAATATGATGTCTCAAGTGGTTTGTGTTAGTTTGATCTCCACCAATTGGCCCAATAGCCAATTGGGCCCTTCGATCCACGCCCTGACCGGGGGCACCCAACCGCTCCTTGGTTGGTGGGCTCCCGTCGCACAGCACCATAAAAGGGAGGTGGGGGTCTAGGCATAAGGCACGAGATTCCCCTGAGCTACTAGGTGCCCCACCGACCATTCTCTAACCCTAACCGATCTAGAGACGGGGTGCTGCCGGCGATGGGAAGTCACCACCAACTTCACTGTCGCCTCTACATTGCCACCACTATGCCGGACTTCACCGCCCGCACTACGTACCCGCTGCCATGGTGGCTACTTCCTCCTCTACCTCCTCTACCAAGCCCGAAGGTATGGCCTCTCTACTCTCTCTGCCTCCTTGTCCCAAGTTCACTGTTACTCGATTTGAATCAACCAGTAAGCAATTCACCCTCAGTACTACACCTAGATGAATACTAAGCGTCTAACATTGGTATCAAAGCCATCGATCTAGTGTGTAGTTTTGGTAGGGGTAACAGACATTAGGAGGTGAGAGATCCAATTTGGATCGAAGCAGAGGGTTCTTAACCTTTACCCTAGAAGGGAAAGAACAATGGAAGAAAGAGGGCACAATTCTGCCCGATTCGGATCGACCCAGACACGAACCCTAACCCTAACTCGTGAAAAGCAATCGAGGAAGATGAATAGTGGCAGAAGGGTTGACCCAAACCCTAACCCCAAATCGGACAAGATCCAAGAAGAATAGAAAGAAAATCCAAATAGAGAAGAAGGTGAAAAGGGAAAGGGCTTGGGAGGCGGCTTACCTCACCGTCCTCCACTCACCGGAGTACTCTGGGAAAGGGCTCCACACCGCGCTAGGGCATGGCTCTACGCTGTGCTAGGGCACCGCCGCCTGGCCACTCGACGGCGGCGTGCTCACCGATTGGGGGAGCACATGCACCAACGAGGGGGCCAGTGATAGCGACATTCCTCCACCGTGGGCACCTTCAGTCACTACTGCTGTGAGGCTACGGGGGAGCTGAAGGGGCCGACCAGGGACTAACTGAAGCTCTGGCCACCACTCCGCTCGCTCACCGGCGTTCACTCACCAGTGGCACTCAGCTATGGTGCGAGAGAGAGAAGGGAGAGAAGAAAATGGAGTTAGGGTTCAGGGGGCACCGGTCGTAGCGCGCTTTTGTTCACCCGATGCGTGTGGACGACCATCCGATTCAAATCAATGGCCACAGACAGCTGGGCCGCTTTTGGCCCAGGCAGAGAAGAAGATTCCCGGGCCAGGCCCAGGTTGCAGCCTGGGCGCGGGGGAGCCGGTGTGCGTGGCTGGGCCAGGGGCCGTTTTCGCTGCTGGGCCGTGGATCGTCTTATTGCTGGCCCAACTGCACAGTTGCCTTTATGAATTTATATTCTTCTTTTCAGAAGCAATTTTTTTGAAGAATTTGACCAAGTTTTCATCTCTATTCAATTTGAACCAATGGGATAATTTGTTTAGAGAGTAGATAAGTATACAATGAAGCTTCTGAATAAGTATTATCCTTCAAGAAAGATTATTTTTTCATGTTTTCGCTGCAAAGATTGATGTTGATTATCTTCTAATTAAATTCGAACCAACGGGGAGAATTTAATTTGAAGAGCAGTTATATTTAGTGAATTACGATTATGTTTATCCTCTAATTAAATTGGAACCAATGGGAAAATTTAAATTAGAGGAGTAGTCCATTTTGTTTAAGTCAGATTATGGTATTGTCATTTTCTGACCAATGTTGATGATGACAATATTATAATGAGTTCAAGTTTGATGTTTAAATCTTTGATAAATTTTACACCATTGTGGTCAACTTTTCAGAGAGTAGATAAGGACCAAGAAATGTTCCTAAACTAAAAGAATGTATTTCATTATCAAGTTTCTGCTGAAATAAGGTTGATTATCTTCTAATTAAATTCGAACCAACTGGAGAATTTAATTTTGAAGAGTAGTTATATGTATTTCAAGTTGATTTATGAGTTTTATTCATTAATTCTATTTTCTGTCCAATGGTGATGTAGAATTGATGCAAAAGCACCTTGTTTATTTAACCAATGAGATCACTCGGCTGCATGCCAACGGGTTGCAATGCTAGGGTATGTGAATAAAAAGGCTTGAGTCAAGCCAGTTCAGGACAGCCTTTTTGTTAGTTTATTAATTTTCTAATTAAATTGGAACCAATGGGAAGATTTAATTGAAAAATAAAGTATAAGTGAATGTTTATTATGATAAGAGATGCAATAAGTAACATGCATGTCTAATTTGACCAACGTTGGATTAAGCATGCGTGTTTGTATATAGATTTATCCCGTACGGGGAGAAGTTTGGCATAGTACTTATGCTAGTCCATCCTGCATGGTGGGAGAAGTTTTGTGATGAGTCGTATGTTCATGTATCCCGCATAGCGAGAGAAGTTTAGGTAGCTCTTATGCTATCCTAGTATTGACCATGGCACAATAGAAATGGATCATCATGGTCAATATTAACCAAAAGATAAGAAAAGATGCAAGTGTGACTTGCAAAAGCACTGCTAATGAAAGACCTCGTTGAGTTCTTGAAGTGAAATAAGGAAAGTGTACTCCTACACGAATCAAGAAATAACTATGTTCACATGACATAATCATGTGAATGAAGTAAGTTATAAGTGTCTCCACGTTTACAGGCTTTCTGAATAGTTATCAAAATTATGGCAGTAAAGTTCATACCATATTTCAAAGGGGAGAATATTAAGATCAATGAAGAAAAATACTCTTCATTAAGAGTGAGATAAAGACCATTGGAGAAGTACAACGGTTACAACAATGATACCCCTAAGTAGAGAAATAGCTAAATTCCTGGACATTTTAAAGTTTGTAGCGTCGAGATGGCGGACTAGAGGGGGGGTGAATAGTCCTTTCTAAAATTAATCGCGCCGGCTAACCGAAACAAGTGTGGAATTAAAACTATCGGTCTAGCCAAGACTACACCTCTCTATCTATGTTTTCTAGCACCTTCCAAAGATACTAATTAAGCAACAAAAGTGCCAGGCTAGCTAGAGCTCACCTAACCAATTTTAGAAGCAAGGTCACACAAACCTATGCCACTAGTACTTTAAGCAACAAGGGAGCTCCTACACATGCTAGTAAGCAAAAGCACAAGGCCACCTAATGCTCACTAACAATGCTCAATAACAAGGCAACCAATGCTAAATTAGAGAGCGCAATTACTTAGCTACACAAACTAAGCAATGTGACTAACAAGGTCACACAAACCAAATTAGCCACGCAAGGGAGCTACTTCTATGCTACACAAGCAAGAAGGGAACTAGTAAGCTACACAAGCTAACTAATTATAAGAGCAACTACACAAGCACAATATATGCAAAAGTAATTACAAGCTTGTGTAACGAGGATGCAAACCAACACGAAGAACAAGGTTGACACGGTGATTTTTCTCCCGAGGTTCACGTGTTTGCCAACACGCTAGTCCCCGTTGTGTCGACCGCTCACTTGGTGGTTCGGCGGCTAATTGGCATCACCCGCCAAGCCCGCACGTCGGGCACCGCAAGAACCTACCTCAAAAGTGAGGGTAGCTCAATGACACGCTCAACTAGAGTTGCTCTTCGTGGCTCCAGCGGGGTGAGCACAATGCCCCTCACAAAGCTCTTCTGTGGAGCACCGCACAAGCTTCTTGTGGGCTTCAACAGAGACCACCACCAAGCCGTCTAGGAGGTGGCAACCTCCAAGAGTAACAAGCACCACCGGCTTGCAACTCGATCACCTAGTGCCACTCGATGCAACCTCACGATACAATCGCACTAGAATCGCTCTCTCACACAATCGGATGATCACTATCAAGCATATGTGAGATGGAGGGCTCCCAAGCACTACTACACAAGCCACCAAGGCTCTAGTGTGCTCAGCTTTCGGCCCAAGGCCGACCATGGCTTCTATTTATAACCCCATGAACAAATAGAGCCGTTACCCCTTCACTGGGCAAAAGTCAGGACGACCGGACGCTCCGGTCTGATCGACCGGACGCTGGACCTCAGCGTCCGGTCGTGCGATGCACTCCACGTGTCCCCTTCTTCAAACGTTGTTCATCCAATTTCAACGGTCATCTGACGATCAGACGCTCCAGCTTGAACTGACCGGACGCAGCAACCCCAGCGTTCGGTCATTTCTAGTAAGGTACCGGACATGACCGAACGCGTTCGGTCGGTCGCGATCGGACGTAGCACCAGCGTCCGGTCACTTCTAGCTTCTCTGCTCTACCTGCGTCATCACACGTCACCCTGACCGGACGCACACAGTCAGCATCCGGTCACTTCCAGCGCCAGCGTCCGGTCGATGACCGACGCCTTCACGTTGTCTGCCATCACTAAACGGACGCTGGAACCTAGCATCCGATCATTGCATGACCAGAGTCCGGTCCACTCTGTGGGACCTCTCTTTTCTATATAGGGCACTGGTGGCACCGTTAGACTATCTGCACTCTACGGGCGGACACTCCAACGGTGGAGTTTCAAACCCCTCTCGCCTCCGTTACATCGCCATGTTGATCCACATCAACTCCAACTTCTTCTCCTTTGCAAATGTGCCAACACCACCAAGTGTACACCACCATGTGTATGTGTGTTAGCTTTTCACAAACATTTCCCAAAGGATTAGCCAATCAACTTGCCACGCGACTCAATCCTAGAGATGATGCAAAGTTAGATCACTCGAGTGGCACTAGATGACCAATATGCAAACAAGTTTGCCCCTCTTGATAGTACGGCCATCTATCCTAAACCCGGTCATCAACTTCTCTACACACCTATGACCGGTGAAATGAAATGCCCTAGGTTATTACTTTGCCTTGCGCATTCCATTCCATCTCCAATGTTGATGCAACACATGCATCAACATGATCAACAATGATATGATTCACTTCATATCATCACATGATCATATTGGTTCATCAATCTTGACTTCACTTGCTTTTCACCGTTGCCATCGTCCATTGGTGCCAAGTCTTGCTCAAGCTTCACCGCCACGCGGTCCATCACTCCAAAGCCTCCGACTTGCCCTTCACGCTTTCAACCGGTCCATCAAGCCAAGTCTTGTCTTGATCTTCTCCACCTTGATCACATGACTCAATGTCATGTCTCATGTGCAATGAACTCCTTCATCATCCCATGTGTGAGCTTTGCAACATCTCCAAGCCATTTTCACCTTCATGGCATATGTTGCTCACACACATGTACATGTGGACTAATTACCTGTGTATCTCACATAAACACAATTAGTCCACCTAGGTTATCACTCAATTACCAAAACCACACGAGGACCTTTCAAAGTTTCGATAGAAAAATAGCATAGTCAGTCTCAAAGATGTTAAGGTGGTGCTTAAAGCGCCATATGAGATGTTAACGGATTAAACCCAAAATAAGATATTTGAAGATACACTATCTTTAGAAAAGATGGGAAGATCTGGGGGAGCATGGTATGTAGAGGTATGTAGAGACATAAGACTTGAAGAGAAGCAGGACCGCATTCCCACTTCAGTGATTCAAAAACAATGAATCTCTCAATACCTATTGATGTTGTATGACTTATACAATACCTGTTGTTGGCTTTTCGAAGAAGATGAATAATGTAAACAAGGATCTTGTAATACAGGAGCATGTAGAATCAATTGCCTCTTGGCAATGAAGAGCAACAACAGCCCCATATGAAAGTGCCAGTAGATGAGGCCCCAGAAGGTCTCAAAGAATTAGTAAACCAGTTTTTTCCAATGACTATGAAGTCTATGTTAGTAAAGAAATTCAAAAGGAGGGTGATTCCACCTCATTTAAAGAAGCCATGAGAAGTGTTTACTCGTTTAAATGGCAAGAAGCTATGGAAGTTGAAATGAATTAGATGAATACCAATGATTTTTTGGGACTTAGAAGTAATTCCTAATGGGGCTAAAACAGTAGGCTGTTAATGGATCTACAAGACAAAATGTGACTCCAAAGAGAATGTAGAAAGATATAAAGTTGAAATGAATTCGATGAATACCAACGATGTTTTGGACTTAGAAGTAATTCCTAATGGAGACAAAACAGTAGGCTGTTAATGGGTCTACAAGACAAAATGTGACTCCAAAGGAAATGAAGAAAGATATAAAGCATGACTTGTAGCAATATGCTTTACGCAAAGAGAATGAAAAGATTATGATGAGAGTTTTCTCTCTAGTCTCATGCAAGGATTCTTTAGAATCATAATGGTGTTCATGGCATATTATGATTTAGAAATACATCAGATGGATGTAAAGACGGCATTCCTCATTGGGGATTTATATGAAACGTTTACATGGCATAACCCAAAAGGTTTTATCATGGAAGAAAAGAACATAAGGGATGCCACCTGTAGAAATCCATTTATGGGTTAAAAGTAAGTCTCTAGATAGTAGTATTTGAAATTGATGAAACGATAAGAAAGTTTGGGTTTTAAAGAAAATGAGAAGGACAATAACGTTTATGCAAAGCTCAAGAATGGAAAATTCATTTTCGCTAATCTGTCATTGGAGAAGAAGTTTTATTCTCAAGTTTCAATGTGAATGATCTTGGTGAAGCATTATTGGTTCGAAGAATCAAAATTCACTGAGATAGAAGAAAATATGGTATTAGAACTATCGCAAAGGCATACTTAGAAAAGATTCTAAAGAAGTAAAGTATGCATGTGAGTAAACCTACGCCTGCTCCTATAGTCAAGGGTAATAGATTTGGAAACTTTAAGTGTTCCAGGAACCGATATGAGATCGATCAAAAGAATATGGTTCCATATGTTTCAGCTGTTGGAAGCTTGATGTGTGTACAAGTACAAGTAAGAACTTACCCTGACGTAGTTTATGTATCCGGGATATTTTGGCAAAAGTCCAGTTTAGATATAGATCACTGGAATTGAGTTGAGAATGTCTTGCAATTTTGCAAAGTATCATAGGCCTCATGCTGAGTAAGAAAGAATAAGTACTCTCAAATAGTTGAGGGTACAAAAGTCTTGGCGAGATGTGTAGTGAAATCCACGGTAGTTGCTAACACTCGTAGTTGGAGTATTATTGTGGAAAAGCTCCAAAGAAACAGTTGCGGTGTCATCAGTGATGCATACCATAGTATAGTTTGTCATGAGGCTTAAGGAATAGGCAAAAGAAAGTTAAGAAAATTTGTACCCGAATTTAACAATGATAGACAACAACATTAACCATTTAAAGTAAGTTAACTCCTAAGACAACAAGTCAAGTGTGCTGCCAAACACATTGACACTAAGGTATATGTTGTAAAGGAGAAAATCTAGAATTATTTTGAAAGCATTGAGCACATAAGTACCGAGTAAGTACTTGTGGATCCACTTATCAAAGGCTTACCACCCAGTGCGTTTAGAGAACATACAGGCGACATGGGTTTATGAGAAAGCCTATAATTTCTGGATACTAAGGGCCTAGTTGAGTATCTATTTCAAAACAGAGAGGTGCATTGTAGCTTTTAAATCTAATGGCAACTAACCATGACGATGAGGCACGCTCTATGCACTGATCTATGATGGAATGGGAAAAAGAAAAAGAAAGTTAAGTTTAAGTCATAAGGTGAGATCAAGGGGGGGGGAATGTTAGTTTGATCTCCACCAATTGGCCCAACGGCCAATTGGTCCTTTGGATCCGTGCCCTGATCGGGGGTGCCCTTTGATGGATTCCTTTGCACTTGTCTCGATAAAAGGAATTCCTAACGAATCTGCAAAAGCCTGCAATTGATTTGATTGTCAGGTTTAGGAAGAACATATAAACATGGACATCTAATTATCTATAGAGATTCGAGAATAAAATAGAATCATAGTGACTACTGTAATTTTTCATTTTTTCCTTGAATACACAATAGAGCTGTGCATCATTGCATCAAGAAGAAGAAATGTATGAATACAACACAATCACACCACACCCACCCACCCATACACACCCTCAGTTAAGCATACATGTCTTTGGATCAAAATAAATCACTGTATTTTCATAACGAATAGAGACACATTCCTCCCTTCATTGTGTTCATTCTTGTTTGCTACTTGTAAAAGTTGTCTTAGATAGCTGTTAGCCATGATTTTTTTTTAATTTTAACACTTTTTGGAAACTAATTTTAAATCTAACACGGCCGGGTTTTTTTTTTAAACTAACACTTTTGGCCGCGCCTATTGCCCTGGTGTGGCCAAATGCCTGTGCCGCACCATGCATGGTGGCGCGGCACAGGGCTGACGTGGCGGTAACCGGGTCCGCTGACTGCTGACGGGGCAGGTCCTGTCGCGCCACCAATCTTGGCGTAGCAGTGCCGCGCCACGGAGCATGGCGTGGCTGAGCCAAATAAAACCCCGCAGCGAGGCCGCTCGCCAGCCCGCTGCCCTGCCCACCCACCCGCCGCCAGCCGCCTCTGCCCCACCGCCGCCAGCCACCTCTACCCCGCCGTCGCGTAGCTCCCGTGGCCGCCTACGCCACGCCCGGCCACTCCTGTCGCGCAGCGCCCGCGCCGACCGTGCCCGGCCAGTCCCGCCGTGCAACGCCCGCGCCGGCCGCACCACGAGCGCCGGCGCGTCAAGGCCGTCAGCTCCTAAGGTACCTCCCTCTCGTTTTCATGTTATTTTGATTATTATTATTTTAGGATAATTAGTGATTAAGGATAATTAGTGATTTATGATAGTTAGTAATTTAGGATAGTTAGGGTTTTATGATTGTTATTGATTTATGATAGTTTGTCAAATTTAGGATACTTACTGATTTAGGATAGTTAGGTTAGTGAATTTGTTTGTGATTTATGTAGGTAGTTTTTAGGTTCGAGGTATTTATTAATTAGTTTATAGTTAGGGATTTTGGGTATACCTACTAGTTTACAAACGTCGGTACTTACTAGTGCGTGATACGTCGATTTTGATGACTTCATGAAGTTTCGTCAAATGCTTATATTCCTAGTGAAGTTGTTTATGTTACAAGTGTGTGATATGTCTGTTAATGTTACTTTGAATATATACATGTTCTTTCATATTGTGTTCGTATTGCATAACAAGTAGTTCAAATTTTGCAATGCTACATAATGTTAATTTAAATTTTGTTAATTTGAATACTCTAACGTTTTTTTTATCAATTTGTAACAGGATGACCCCACCCACACAGCACCCGTTGTACCCCATTCTTGAGGTGGAGTACGATGACCAGCACTGAGCACATATCTTGAGCGACAATGACGCAGAGGTGGCCTTGCCTCCTTTGAGGCCCCGCACGCACACCAGGGCGCACCAGTGGGACGAGCGTTATGCGCCGTACATACGGCGTGCCGGCTTCCTCGAGCTTATCCATGTTGTCAACCACGGTTTTCCGCCCCTTGACCCAGCACTACTTACTGCAACTATAGAAAGGTGCGAGTGCATTCTTTGTACGTAAACTTTCTTGTAACAAATTTGAGGCAAGTAATAGTCTTTCTATTCTTATATCAGGTGGAGGCCTGAGACCCACACGTTCCACCTACCTTGTGGCGAGATGACCTTGACCATGCAGGATGTGAAGGCTATTTTTGGCCTTTGGTTGGGGGGACTTCTAGTGACAGGGATAGTTGACAACGATCACTGGAGGGAGTTAGAGGCTCAGTTTACTGGCTTTCTTCCGCCGGATGACGAGGCTTCCAAGAAAAATAAGTGAGAAATTGAAGCTTATTTAATACTTGCATTGCTTTCCTGCAGCCATCGGGTCTCATTTTGTTTGGTAAATTTTAGGAAAACTTTCGGTGTTTCGTCGTCCTGGATCATAGAGCGCTTTGATTACTTGGACCCACAGGCTGAGGAGGCTCAGATCGACAAGTTCGCTCGAGTTTGGCTCTAGCACTTTCTTGGTGCTTTCCTCTTCCCAGACGCCTCGGGCAACACCATCAGCTAGATCTTCCTTGACATACTACGTCAGCCGTGGGAGAACATAGCGGCGTACAGTTGGGGCAGCGCAGTCCTGGCATGGACGTATCGACAGCTATGTGTTGTCTGCCATCGCACCTCAGTGTACGTGAACCTTGGGGGTTTCTCGTACCTACTCCAGGTTTGGTGTTGGGAACGATGGCCCGTTGGGAGGCCACTTAGTACTGGTTTACCGGTAAGTACTTCGGTTCATTATATTCTTCGATATGGTTACATATGATGAGTTTATTAATGGCTAATTCATTATTGTGTTCAATGCAGCAATGGAACGGGCAGGATACACTCCCTACAGCTCTGTTTATCTGGACGGAATCAGAGTTAGTTAGAGGGAATGCGAGACGCAAGTACAGGGAGTACACAGATGGTCTTGACGTCCTGACACAGCACCAGGTTACGCTCTCTTTACTATCATACCTGTGTCTTGTTCAATCTACACTATATCACAATCTAACTCAATTACGAAATTTTAGGTGCATTGGTGTCCTTGGGATGCTCTAGAGCTCCAATACTATCTCAGTCCTGTCACTAGGGACAAGTCAGACGAGTATCGCTGCAACGTCCCTCTTATTTTCTTCCACGTGGTCGAGATTCACTTGCCCATCAGGGTCTGCAGACAGTTTGGAAGAATGATAGGCTACCCACCACCGCTTTACTCCACCAACCAAGGATTGCACGAGTGAGTTATCGATTAATAACAGAGCTACAATTCAGAGGTGTGTGTGGTACAACTAACATCGTTTTGTTGCAGGTATGATCGTAGGAAGAGGTACAAGACCAAGGATTGGCGTGTGACACACAACGCGCACATCCACTTGTGGGAGACCAGGGAACGGTAGCCGGTCCATGCGGGTCCTCCACACGACTAGCACACCTTCGATGAGTACCTGCGCTGGCTTCACAGGTCTACGAGGACACATATCAAGCCCCCGTACACTTAGGAAGCGATTGACGAGGACTCAGAGGAAGATGTGATCGAAGATGTGTACGACGTTGCCACTAGAGAGGACATACAGCTACAGAGAGCCCCGCTACAAAGATACATGGTAAGATACTTGAATGGTACAATTTGTTATCCATTTGGTATTAAGTATGTATACTAAAACTGTTCAACCGTGTTTCTGTACCCAGGCGACACAATTGTCGAGGCTATCCAATGAAGCAGCATACCGGCTTCACGAGTCTAGAGAGCTAGGGCCAGGCATTCTCGTGGCTTTTGTGGAGGTAAACATAAACTTGTCCGTTCTAAAAATATTTGTTCAGTGTATATGTGTTTGGAAAATGCACTAACTTTAACGTCTATTTATGCAGAAGGTGAAAAAGAGCTGCAAGAAGCTAGCTTAGAAGCTGAGCTGCATGGACACTCCTTATGAGGAACCGCCACTCCCGGCGTGGTCGGGTGCCACGTCTTCAGCCTCTTTGAGGACACCAGCCGGCTCTTCTCAGCAGATGACAGGTGACACTTCCGCTGTGTGTACACCACCACATCATAGTGCTGGCAAGGACCCTACAACCGAAGACGAGGAGGACGACGATGACGACGACGACCAGTGGGAAGATTGGCCGCAGGACGAGATCGACATGTCTCAGCTAGGTGGTGCCCCGCTTGGTACCCAAGGAGCCTCACAGGTACTAACAAAGGTAGTTTCTTTAAACACGTAGGCTACATGAACTAACGATCATAAAGAATTCTAAGTAATCGTGCATATCACATACTTGCAGGGTACGAGCCATACGCACCGACAACGCGACCACACCGACGTTGGCTACACTCCCAATATGTTGCCAACAAATCCGAAGAGACAAAGGCGTCCGAGGGATCCTTACACTCCTGGGTCTTAGTTTGTTAGGTCGAACTATTATTGGCGTCCGAAACTTGCAGGCTTAGTTGGTTATGTTATGTCGAACTTATGTCAAACCAATTAAAATGTTATGTGGCAGCTTATCAACTTATGTTATTTGCTTCATATCCGTTTCAATGCGTCGCGTCATCACTGCTTGTGAGATTAAGTAGCAACTAGTTTGAAAACCGACAGTCCCGGGGTATCTCGACGCCGGTGGCCGGCGTCTTGCGCGAGGGGTCAAGGAAGCGGGGGTCCATGGTCGCGTCGCCGCCGATCCTACAATATGGGGCCAAAAATATCATTGGCTTATCAAATTCTCTATTCGGCCGTGGAAAAATTTTAACAAAATATAGAAACAAATTCATTATTGACTTTACGTTAAGCAATACTTATAATAACTCCCACTATCGACGCGACGCATTTCGGGATGGTGGCGGGCGCGGCGGCCAGGCTTGCTTGCTGCTCCAGCAGGCATGACTGGCAGCGGGGTTTTATTTGGCGCAGCCGCGCCATGCTCCGTGACGCGGCACTGCCGCGCCAAGATCGGTGGCGCGGCAGGACCTGCCCCGTCAGCGGTCAGCGGACCCGGTTACCGCCACGTCATCCCTGTGCCGCGCCACCATGCATGGCGCGGCACAGGCATTTGGCCGCGCCAGGGCAATAGGCGCGGCCAAAAGTGTTAGTTTTAAAAAAAAACCGGCCGTGTTAGATTTAAAATTAGTTTCCAAAAAGTGTTAAAATTAAAAAAAAATCTTAGCCAGCATCAGAATTACGGCTAGTATTTTAAAGAGAAGCATAAGAAAAAGGATCTTTACCTTTGCCTTTTCAGTGTCAACAACCTTGCTATCAACCAAATCACAGTTGTTCCCAACTAGAAGCTTGCACACGTTGTCACTGGCATACCTATCAATCTCACTCAACCACTGCTTGATGTTATTGAAGCTCTCCATGTCTGTCACGTCATACACGATCTGAAAAGAGCATTGTACAATATTAAGTCCATACCAAGACTGGCAAATTGTGTAAGGTCAAAAAGGGAAATTAACCACTTCAGTCTAATAACTAAAAAGAGTGATCTGCAAATCTATTCAAGCCATCCTAGTTCACTGTATTACACTGAATAAGTGAAACAGGAAAGCTGAAAATGATTGTGTAAATAGAGATCAGCGTGAGCTGTAAATGACGAGTTAAGAGGAATTACGATGATTCCATGAGCTCCTCGGTAGTAACTGCTTGTAATTGTCCTGAACCTTTCCTGGCCTGCTGTGTCCCACTGAACAGGAAACACCGACATCATTATCAGCAACTGGTGGTTGAACAAACATGAATAGATTTTGTAAAGCAATGTGTAAGCTAACACATCAGGGTCACCAAATAATTAGCAATCAATACCCCAATTTCCAGTTTCTAGCCACACTCCATCACGAGCAATCTAAGTACCAAAGCTTTCTGATGTAAACCATTAGTATTTAGAAAACTGCTACCTGGCATGTACACTTATCTATCCTAAATCATGTGACGTACTCAAATTATACCTGGCATGTTCCCTATAGTTTCATTTACTGCTCGCATATACTTAGTTTATATGGTAGTACGTCAAGCAAGCATCTCTTGTGCTTGGGCACAGAGGTTGGTATATGTATTGGAGGGTCCAGTGGACCTCGTCTCCTTTTGTTGGCTGGACGTGCAAGAATAATGTGAAATTGGAAACCTAGGGAAGCACGTCATTTTCAACCAGTGAATATATATATAGAGAGAGAGAGTGGTGGCTCCGTCCATCAAAAGCTTGCTTGATGCATCCGTGAAATACCAAATCAATCATTGGCTATATATTTACTGGAAGTGTTATATTACTTCATTTTGATTAGAGTAGTATGCATGGTTGAGAGCTTATCTCCATTTGTACCTCTCTCACTTCTACTACTCTATCTACGATCACTACTATATCTAAGTGGTTGTTGCTCTTAACTACTTGCTGCCACACTTCTCTACTCCTCCTCTACTCTACTCCTCTACTATTATTCTATCTACTATTACTCCTCCTCTACTTTAATCCATTATTTACCACATCTAAGTTACTAGATTTTGATCTGCATGGGTCTTCCAACCATATGACAGCAGTCAACTATATTTTGGCTATTTTTTCTATCCTCTATGTTTGGGAAGCAGCAGCTGCTTTTTTTTACACCTTTTCCTCTCTATGTTTGTTAAGCAGTTGTTGCTTTTTTTACCAAATCTCCCCTCTCATCTCATCTCCTTTGTTTTGCTGATGATGAAATTGTCTAAGTTCATACATTATATGGAATATGAGCTGCTGATCAAGAACTTGTGAGGAACTTGACATCATTAGCAGCCGCCCCTACATTACCTTATCCTCTCTTCTCTGTTATGATGCCTTGATGCTCCAAGTTCATGATCAAATGATGATTCACATGTTTCTGAGGCCTCTACTACTGCAACTACTCATTTTTTTGATATATTATTGTTTTATAGGACTACTTTGGTTTATAGACCTTTTTGATTTCTTATACCTTCTCGCGTACCTAAAGCACACTTTCTTGCATCTATTAGAACAAAGCGCGAAATAATGTCATGGACACCAGACAGTGCAGGCCGATGCCCCGAGCATGATGAACAACCAACCTATGAGGAGCAAGCACTAGAGGACCAGCTTACTCAGGAGCAGTTCAATAACGAGTTAGAAAAGGATCTAGAAGTGATGCTTACTCAGGAGCAATGTGACGAGGAGGAAGGGGAGCAAAAGGAAGAGCAGGAGAGGCTGCTGAAGGCGAAGAAGAAGAGGATGATGATGATGATGACTCAGAAGAGGGATATGTAAGTCCCGAGGATCCTTTCCCACGTGAAGCCAGAAGGAGGCCAACGGAAGAAGATTTAGACAAGGATTTTGACCCGAACGAGGAGGTAGGGATAAATCCTTAGCTTGTAAATTTTGCTAAAGCTTTGGTTGTGTTACCTCTGCTAACACTTGGACTTGTCGTATATACAGGTCCCTCCAGAAACTCGGAAAAGACAACGTCAATGTCCGCGACATCTTGCTGGACAAGACGGAGTAGAGGAAAGGAGAGCAGAGGCAACAGCATAGAGATGGACATTGAGGCCTCTGCTCCACAACCTCAAGACACAACCATGACTACCAAGCCTAAGAGGAAACGAGGGGATAGAAAAGCAAATCTATATCCAGATAAGGCATGCTATGTGATAACGGAGGTCGGGCCAGCAGGGGAGATCCTTGAGCCGAAGGAATTAAGAGAATGATTTCGTAATGCTATCGGGGCCCTAGTAAGAGATAAATTAAACCCAGCAATCCCTAACTGGAAAGAGGTACCAGAGAAGAAAAAGGATGAACTATGGGATAGGCAGCTGAAGCTCAATTTTAGATTTCCGGAGGGTAAGCACGAACTGGTAAAAAAATGCTTTCAGGATGATGGGAGAGTCATTCCGACGTTGGAGGTTGGAGCTCAACAAGAAGTATATCCAAAAGGGGTTAACTTCCTTCAACGAGTTCGGCAAAATAACTCCTAGTCAATGGGAGGAGCTCGTGGCTCAGAAGACTTCACCGGAGGCATTGGAGCTCAGTGCCCGTAACACCGAGCTAGCGAAGAGGAACAAACACCACCATCATCTAGGCCCCAGTGGCTACTATGCTAAGGAAGAGCAGTTTAGGAAGATGGACGAAGAGGCCGCAGCTGCTGGGAATATCGATGTGACGAATTTGAAGGTACGCTCAAGGAATTGGATATATGCGAGGAGTACAGAATCATCCGGCGGTAATCTTAAGTTAGATAAGCCGGAGACCCAAGAGGCAGTATCAAGGATACTAAAATATGCTAAAGACAAGAAGAAGGGCTCATTCAATCCTTCCAGAGAGAGGGACGAGCTTAGCCTTGGCTTGGGAAACAATGAGCACACAGGCCGCACCAGGGGGCTAGGGAAAAGGACGACCTAGAAGCACGGATTCGAAGAGGACAGGCACATGTACAAGAAACATGGCAGAGACCGGGAGACTAATCTTGAGCTCCAAGTAAAGGCTCTAGTTGCGAAGGCGTTGGAGGAGCAAGGACTGTCTACGGAGCCATGGACATTAATGACGCCACTGGGAGAACTGGCATTAGTTGGCAGCCCTCCGAAAGTTCCTAGCAGCCAAGGTTCCACTGCAGCCACAACCCCCGTCGATCGCAAACGGGAACCAACTAGTTGCACCTTGGTGTTTCTCAGCGGCCAGCAAAACATTGTGATGGAGGTGGCAACAGGTGTGGCACATCCTCCCGGTGGCTTACACCACAATAATAAGATACCGCCGGACTAGACTAGGGTCGAGGTGCATACCGTGAAGCCCGAGTTCATGCAGTGGAGGATAGACTACGCAACTCCCGAGGGGATGGTGTTACTCGGAGATGTAATGAGGCAGTTCATCCTCTGGCACAAACGGGACATTATATTGACTGCTTCTTTGCCGCCTCCCCCTCTCCCAAATTTGGAGCGAGTTGTTGAGGTCGGGGAGATATTTTCACTATCTCGCGACCACCACATTCCTTAGATGACACATTCTTCCCCACCTCCTAGCGAGCATGTGCCTTCTGCAGCTCGTACCGAACAAGTGCATGATGAGATGCCACAGTCTTCTCAACAAGCACAACCGATACATGAACAATGAGTGCCTCCTAAAGGAGGTGATGCACAAGAAGATGAGGACATGCCTGAATGGGAACTTTGAAAGAAGCATCCAATCACCATAAGACCAGTTTATGTTCCGATGAAAGACGTCTCGTCGGTGCACAAGTGGTATTCCCATGACTAGTTCAAGCCTGAGAATCAAGTTAAAAAAGTCACATCACGGGGTTCTGAGGAGGCCGTCACTAGCAAACTCCACCAAGCAGCAAAGCAGTATCTAAATGTTGATGCTATCAAATAGTCAAAGGATTGCCCGAAAACATATAAAAGAGGCAAGCCCTTCCTACCAAACCGGGACATCCAGCACCTACCACTTGGAATGTGAAGGTTCCATGATTAGTACTTGCGTGTTCTCCCAACGAGCATAGACCTCATACAAGCATGCTTCCCCACCGGCACATTTGGAAGCCCAGCCAGGAAAATTCTCTTTGACTTCAATGACATGCAGACATGCTTTCACCTCGGAGCAATGGAGATGAATCTAATTCGCACGTGGTGCTTGTAAGTCCTTGTCCTCCCGATATGATATGAATGTAATCTTTGAATTTTGTTGTAACTAACCCACGCCGTGATTTGTAGAATGCAAGTGCACATTCTCAAACAAATGCCAAGTGTGAAAGCCGGGTATATAGACCCTCAAGCTATAGCATAAACAAATTTTAATTACCCTAAACAGTGGCTACTGGATGCCATAGAGCTAGCTGCTAGAAAGACTCTTCGGGAGAAAGAGCACATCCGTATGGCGAAACTAAAGGAAGAGTCCCTTAAGGTTGCGGCATACATTGCCCTAGCTTTCAAAATTCTCCAACAGCACTCTACTATATGGCTACCATACAACTTCGAGTAAGTTCAACTCTATACTTAAAGCTTTGTTCGATATGTTTTATTCGATGCAAAAGAGCTTATCTAGTTCTATGATTAAATCCATGCAGCAACCACTGGATTTGTATTGGCGTCGATGTCGGGAGAAGCATGACATGGGTCTTTGATTCAATAGATAGGGACCCGGTGACATACAAAGACTTTATATCGATTCTCAAGACGTATACATATCGACAATCCTCATTAGCTTATATGTTTGTATACATACTTGTAACGTTCACTTTTGGATACTAACAAGTTGTATTTGCTAAAATAATTCAAACAAGACATTTAGGTTCTATGTCACTAAACATCACGGAAGGCATGATCCAGCAATGAAGGAAAAGCTGGCTATAAAAACACTATGTGCGGTAAGTATAACTTACTTCTTCAGTACTCCATTACATGGCTGTCAAAAGCATTACTTAACATTTTCATATGCAAAACACACAATGCTCCAAGCAAAAGTCTGGGAGTGTACATTGTGGATACTATATATGTTCTATGATGAGTAACACCGGTGCCTACAGGAGACACCCCTTAAGGGTAAGTTTGAACCTCTTCACCCGTAGTATAAAAACTTCGTACATGGTATGAAATACTAAACCAAAACTTGTTCTCTTATAGTGGAAAGAAGAGAAAGAAATGAAAAGAGACCCATACAAGGATGACCAACTCTTAGAGCTCGTCGGCGACCTTTGCAACTTCATATTGGACCAGATTGTATACGTCAAAGGCACCTACCATGACCGAGAGTCTGACTTAGGTAGAAATCCTCAGTACCAACACCTTCGTGAGACTGAAATGCTAGCTCTAGGACGTTGATAACAATGTGTATGAAATTTGACATTGGTCTTACCTTGTGGATTATGTCTATTTAATGATGGATTGTATATATTCTTGTGAATTGGACTTGTAATTGTAGTTTATATAATACTCTTGTGCTTGTAGTTTATATAATACTCTTGAGCGAACGCGGTTCGGAACGTTAGTCGCGGGGCGTTCGGCGGAATTATCTCGCTTTCCTCGCTCACGTTGGTCGCGGGGAGTTCGGTAACGCGAACGCTGGTCGCGGGGCGTTCGGCGGAACGTTGGTCGCGGGGCGTTCGGCAACGCGAACGCTGGATGGAATACGTGGAAACAAACAGTGTTCTGGTCGAAATTGAATTGTAAATTTGAATTTTTTTTGTGAAAAAATATATTGTAGGGGCGGTTATAGGGGCGGCTGTAGTATCAGCCGCCCCTACAAATCGATTTATAGGGGCGATCTGGGAACCGCCTCTATAAATACATGATTTGTAGAAACGGTTTGGTAGGGGCGGCTGGCCAAACCGCCCCTACAAATGGTCTTTAGCCGCCCCTACAAATGATATCTGTAGTAGTGGATGCAAGTGCTGAAGATGTTGTGATTTTTGTCTCATTATGTTGAGCAGGATACTGTTTTGGTGACCTATGCTGTTAACCTCCTTTTGTTGAGCACATCCAGACGATAATGTGATTTTTTTAGCATGCTGAGACGTCTTAATCTGTGCTTATACATATATGCCAAGGATTCTGTAACACAGTAAGCCATCCATGTGCAGTAGAACGGAAACTTCAACACTGTAAATCGACTATATTTTTTTGTAACACATCCATCACACTGTGAAGTTCAAAGGGGCTCAAAATGCCATATTTATTTCAGATAAAGAATTATCTCTGCATTTTACAGCATCGGTGCTACAACCTCCTACAAAGCAAGTTCTGAAAAAATGACAAGTTGCACAGATTGTTTCTTCAAACAAACTGTGCTACTAACTCTTACAAAGCAAGTTAAAAAAAAAGAAACGACAAGTTGCACAGATTGTTTGTTCAAAGCAACTGATCATTCTGAAATACAAGCCATCATCCACTCTGCAGACACCACAGGGACATGGTTGAAAGCGACATCGATCGGCCATCAGAGCTACGACCTTTTCCCTCGATTTATATAATAAAATTCTATAGACACTTCTCTTTTCTTCATCCAGAGTTCCTGCATATTTTAGGGAGAAATAAAATGTCAGATGAGTGACTTCCTGAACTGACAATACCCATTGTGATTATCATAGACGCCTAGTCCATAACCATATCATCGTAGTGATCTCCTCGGGTGGAAATTACCTCTATCAGCGAAATGACCTACTGCTGCTTCTGTATCAGATTAGCACTTGCTTTTTTTTTAACTTTCAGATTCTCACTTGCTGAGTCTGTGCAAAACTTCCCAAATTTTATTCGAGTTCATCTCAGAGAGTAAGCACTAGCACGAAGAAGATACAAATGTTAGATCGATCTCTAATCCTAACTGGACCCAACGGTCCAGTTGGGCCTTTGATTCGCGCCCTGATCGGGGGCGCCCAGCTCATCATGGCTGGAGGGCTCATGTCACACTGCGCTATAAAAAGAGGTGGGGCCGGCGGCTCTTATCACGAGGTTCGCCTGAGTCGAGCTCCCGACCGACAAACCCTAATCCGATCTAGAGGGCGTGCAGCCAGTGACGGGAAACCATCAGTCGCGCCGCCACCGGACTCCACTGCCTTCACCGCCGGTCGCCACAGCGCATCACCGACACCGTCTTCGTCGACCGTCGCTGCCCTAGTGCAGACATCGACTCCATGGCGGATACGAGCGGATCTTCCTCCACTGCCGTGTCAGGTTTGACGCGTCCATCTTCTACCTCTCCCTTTCTCTCGTTCTACCTACTGTTACTGCTCTGGCAGTCGTTCTAGGGTTCATTCCATTATTCAACAGCAAGTACCCGGCTAGATCTATGCTTCTAGTGATTCTATAGATGTAACAATGGTACCAGAGCCATCGGTTTCTAGGGTTTTTAGATCCAGAACGGGTAAACCGATTATAAAAGGAAGTAGAAGGTTAGATCCAGTGCGGGTCTAAGAAGAACAAAGGGTTCTGTTGAACCCTAACCTTAACTGGGTTAAGGAAAGGAGAAGAAAAAGAGGGTTTCGGCCTTAAGAAGGTAAGAGCCGAACCCTAACCCCGTGAAGACTTCATGGGGAAGATAAACAGTGTAACCCTAACAAGAAAAGAAACCCTAACCCTAGATCCCGAATCGATTGAATCCGAGAAGAACAAAAGAAAGAAGCAAATCAGAGGGGGATGTTGGGGAAAGGGGGTCTACATCGCCGCTACGTAGCGCTGCGGCCTCGCCGACGCACGGGGAAAAGAAGGCCGAGCCGGGGGCGCTGCTCGCCGGGCTCGGGCCAAAGGGGCGCCGTAGCCAGGCAGCTCGACGATGGCGCGCTCACCCGCTGGGGAGCGCGCTTGCCGGCGAGGGGGCCGGCGATGGCGCCGAGTCGTCTGCTCGCTCACGCTTGCTCTCGCTCGGGCTCCGCGCGACTGAGAGAGAGAAGGGGAGGAGTAGAATGGGAGTTAGGGTTTCAGCCGAGGCGGCCGGGCCTTTTTGTTCGGGCGAGACGGTCGGGCGACCGTCGGATGCGATCCGACGACTCAGATTGATCGGGCCGACTCATGGCCCAGGCAGGCGAGCGCGCCGCGCGGCTTTGCCGGCCCAGGCCCAGGTTGCAGCCGGGTTGTGGGCAGCGCTCGCGTAGAGAATTGGGCTGGGCCGTTTTGCTGGCTGGGCCGAATGAACAGTGATGAAATGAATCAGTTTTTTGTTTTTTTCCAGTAAATATTTATTTCCTGGAAAATGAATAAATGGCTTAAATAAAATAGAAAAGAGAATTTTCCTGTGGGTAAAATTCACTAAATTGAGATTATTTTTCCGATGCATATTTAAAGATGTTATTTTCATTATTAAATTCGAACCAATGGGAGAATTTAATTTTGAAAATAGATATGTTTTAATTGATTATAATATTGTTATTATTCTGACCAACGTTGATTAATGGCAATATTATGATGTTTTGTCATGTATTAATTTTATTTCTACCCAACGGTGATGTAGAATTAGTGTAGAGGACAATTGTATGTTTTAATTTTGACTAATGTTGGAACTAAGGCATGCAACTGTTATTATTATTATTATTTATGTTCTCACTCTATATGAATTGTGTTTTTAGGCGGATACAACTTGATGGGTTGTATCAAAGAGATCCTCACTCTCAAAGGTGATAACTACATAGAGTGGAAGAAAAAGATTGACCTGGCCTTCATCTTGGCTGAGGTGGATTGGGTAGTCACCTCACCGTGTCTCACTGAGCCTGTGGCACCGGTGAGGGAGACAAACGAGGCTGATGCCGCTTGGGCAACCAAAGAGAGGGATTTTGTATCCCAAAGAATGTCCTATGACCTTGAGCATAGGAAGTGGGTCACTGCCAACAAAAAATGTATGGCTGTGATAAAGAACACGAAATGTATGGCTGTGATAAAGAATACGATTGAGCCTGTAATTGTGGGCTCAATCCCAGAGTATGACACCGTCACCGAGTACCTCGAAAGAATAAAGAGTCAGTTCACTGGCTCTTCAAAGACATATGTTACCCAACTGATAAAGCAGCTGGTGACAGAGAGGTACTCTAGAACTGATGATATAAGAGAGCACATACTAAGGATGAGCAATTTGGCATCCAAGCTAAAACCAATGGATCTAGCTCTCAAAGAAGAGTTCATTGTCCATCTGATTTTTGCTTCCTTGCCAAAGGAGTTTGACACTTTTGTTGTCAACTACAACATACAGCCCGAGAAATAGGACATGGAGAAGCTCATGGCTATGTGTGTGCAAGAGGAGGAGAAAATGAAAGCTGCCAATGGTGGCACCATCAATTATCTAAAAGACAATAAGAAATAGAATAATAATACTAATTTCTCCTCAAAGTCAAAGGGAAAGAGTCCCATGCTGCATCAGCCTCAGCAGAACATGTTCACAGTAGAGAAAGACCAATGTCTCTATTGTAAGAAGATGGGACATTATAAGAAAGATTGTCCCGATTACTTAAAGATGGTCATGGCAAAAAAAGGTGAGAACATTATTACGTTCATAAATAAATCCCTGTATGTACAGTATTCGAAATCTACTTGGTGGATTGACTCAGGTGCAACTGTTCATGTTGCTAATTCTTTACAGGGATTCTGTTCGACGAGGACTACGCAAAGAAGCGAAAGACACGTTAAAGTTACAAATGGAGTCCGAGCAGATGTTGAAGCCGTTGGCGATCTTTCTCTAGAGCTTGCTGATGGCTTCACACTTATACTTAGAGATGTTCTTTATGTTCCCTCGTTACAGAGAAACTTGATTAGTGTTTCATGCTTGGACAATGATGGATATGATTGCCATTTTGGAAATAGCAAATGTAAGATAACATTTAATAATGCATGTGTTGGTCTTGCTATCTTACAAAATGAGCTTTATTTGTTATCACTACGTGATGATGTAAATGTTGTATGCGATGATGGGAACGTTGCGTGCGACAATGTGAATGTATCCTCGTCTGCGGATGTAAATAGAAAACGAAAGAGAGCTCATGATGTGATGTCGAAATTATGGCACTGTCATTTAGGCCATATTTTGAGGGGGAGAATAGAAAGACTAGTTAAGAATGATATTCTTCCTCCATTATAGCTCTCAGATTTAGAACAATGCAGAGAATGCACAAAAGGAAAGTATGTAAAGAAAATTAAGAAAGGTGTCAAATAAAGTGCAGGAATTTTACAGATTATTCACACAGACATCTGTGGTCCATTTCCTGTAAAGAGTGTGGATGGTTATGATTCATTCATAACATTCACAGATGATTACTCCCGTTATGGCTACATTTATCCAATCAAAGAAAGAACAAAAGCATTGGATAAATTTAAGATATTTAAGGCAGATGTTGAAAACCAACACAATTTAAAGATTAAGATAGTCAGGTCCGACCATGGGGAGGAGTACTATGGTCGCCATACCCCATATGGCCAAGTTCCTAGACCTTTTGCAAGGTTCTTACAGGAGAATGGCATAGTAGCCTAGTATTCTACACTGGGTGAATCTCAGCATAATGGAGTAGCTGAAAGGCGTAATCGTACCTTGATGGATATGGTGCACGGTATGATAAGTTACTCCACCTTACCGATGAGCCTGTGGATGGAGGCGTTAAAAATCATCATTCATATTCTCAATAGAGTACCGAGTAAGTCGATGCCCAAAACACCGTATGAGTTGTGGACAGGAAGAGTACCCTCACTAAACCACTTATGTGTGTGGGGGAGTCCTGCTGAGGCTAAAGTATTTAACCCAAACATTGGGAAGCTAGATCCCAAAACAGTTAGTTGTCATTTCATTGGTTACCTAGAAAAGTCAAAAGGTTTTCGTTTCTACTGTCCAAACAGACATACAAAGTTTGTGGAAATGAGACACGTTGTCTTCCTAGAGGATGAAATGATGAGGGGGAGCATGGTAGCTCAAGAAATTGACCTTGAAGAGAAGCGGGTGTATGCGCCCACTCTAATAATACATGAGCCATTTTTTTCACTACCTGCTGTCGCTGCACCTACAGTACAAGATACTGTGGTGCCAGCACCAGTTGTTATTCCGCCTGTGGCAACAATGAATGATGATGAGGAACCTATTCTTCAGGATCCTATAGAACATATTGCCACACATGATGGGGAGCAACAACAGTCTTAAACAGAAGATGTACCAAATGTGGAGGCCCCTAGAAGGTCTCAAAGAGTTAGAAAATCAGTTATTTCTGCTGACTATGAAGTATACAACACTAAGGAATTTCAAATGGAGGATGATCCCACCTCATTTGAAGAAGTCATGAGAAATGATCATTCATCAAAATGGCTTGAGGCCATGGAAGATGAAATGAAATCAATGAATGCCAATAAAGTTTGGGACTTGGAAATAATTGCTAAAGGAGCCAAAACAGTAGGCTGTAAATAGGTCTACAAAACAAAACTTGACTATCAAGGGAATATAGAGAGATATAAAACTCGACTTGTGGCAAAAGGCTTTACGCAAAGAGAGGGGATTGATTACAATAAGACTTTTTCTCCAGTCTCATGTAAGGATTCGTTCAGAATCATAATGACATTAGTAGTAGATTATGATTTAGAATTACATCAGATGGATGTAAAGACAACATTTCTCAATGGAGACTTGGAGGAAAATGTTTACATGGCACAACCGAAAGGTTTTGTCATGGAAGAAAAAGAACGAATGGGATGCCACCTAAAAAAATCCATTTATGGATTAAAACAAGCTTCGAGACAGTGGTACTTAAAATTTGATCAGACAATAAGGAATTTTGGATTTAAAGAGAATGTTGAGGACAATTATGTCTATGCAAAGTTTAAGAATGGGAAGTTTATCTTCCTTGTCCTTATGTGGATGACATCTTACTTGCTAGTTGTGATGTTAGTCTACTACTGGAGACAAAGAAGTTTTTGTCTCAAAATTTGATATGAAAGATCTTGGTGAAGCTTCGTTCATTCTAGGGATCGAGATTCACCGAGATAGAAGTAAAGGGGTATTAGGACTGTCACAAAAGGCATACATAGAAAAAATCTTAAAGAAATTCTGTATGCACAAATGTAGTCCCTCACCTGCTCCTATAGTTAAGGGCGACAGATATGGGGATTTTCAATGCCCCAGGAACCAATATGAGATCGATCAAATGAAAGCGGTTCTATATGCTTCAGCTATCGGAAGCTTGCAATATGCTCAAGTATGTACGCGCCCTGACTTGACATTTGTTACCGGGTTACTTGGCAGATTCCATAACAATCCTAGAACAGAACACTGGAAATTAGTAAAGAAAGTCTTGTGTTATTTGCAAGGAACGAAAGGCCTCATGATGACGGATAGAAGATCTGATTCACTCCATATAGTGGGATATTCAGATTCTGATTATACGGGAGATGATAGAAAATCCATGTCTGGATATGTATTCACTCTCGCAGGGGGAGCTATTTCATGGAAAAGCTCAAAGCAAACCATCACTACATCGTCCACAATGTATGCCGAGTTTGTAGCGTGTTATGAGACAACGGGGCAGGTGAACTGGCTAAAAAAGTTCATACCCAGTTTGAAGGTGGTTGACGACATCTATAGACCACTTAAGTTATACTGCGATAATAATTCAGCAGTACAGTATGCTCACAACAATAAGTCAAGTGGTGCTACCAAACACATTGACATAAAGTATTATGTTGTGAAAGATAAAGTCAGGGATCATGTCATAAGTCTTGAGCATATAAGTACCGAAAAGATGCTCGCGGATCCGCTTACAAAAGGCTTACCACCCAACGTGTTCAGAGAACATGTAGCCGGCATGGGTTTAAGGGAACGCCTATAATTCCTGGACAAAAGAAGGTCCAAAGATAAGTATCTAATTCAGAACAGAGTGGTGTGTTGTAGCTGTTAAATCTATCGACAATGGACCGTGACGATGAGACATGCTCTATGCGCTAATCTATAATGGAATGAACAAAAGTAAATCTATCGGCAATGGACCGGACTCCACTGTCTTCACCGCCGGTCGCCACAGCGCATCACCGACACCGTCTTCTCCGACCGTCGCTGCCCTAGAGCAGACATCGACTCCATGACGGATGCGAGCGGATCTTCCTCCACTACCGTGTCAGGTTTGACGCATCCATCTTCTACCTCTCCCTTTCTCTCGTTCTACCTACTGTTACTGCTCTGGTAGTCGTTCTAGGGTTCATGCCACTATTCAACAGCAAGTATCCGACTAGATCTTGTTAGTTGATCTCCACCAATAGGCCCAACGGCCTATTGGGCCCTTGTCTCTGCTCCCTGATCGGGGGAGCCCAACCCTAACACGGTTGGTGGGCCCCTGTCGCACAGCACACATAAAAGGAAGGTGGTGATCAAGGCTCGGATAACGAGGTTCACTAGAGCCGCCATCCCACCTATAGAAAACCCTAATCTGATCCTAAAGAAGTGCTGCCAGCGACGGGATGTCCTACCGCACCGCCGTCGCCCCTGCAGGTCTACACCGGGCCACTGGACTTCACCTCCTCGCCACTACGACGTCTACTACACCGCGGCATCGACGTCCACGCTTGCCGATGCGCCTCAACAGAGAAAGGCGAGGAGCCTTCCTGGATCTATGGTTACAGAGAGGTACACCATCAATCCTAACAATGGTACCAGAGCCAGGTTGCCTCTGTGTAACCCTAACCCTAACCGGGTAAAGCAAAGCGAAAAGGGACTGGGGGTGGCAGACGTCACTGGAACCTCGGTCACCACCGCCACCACGCGGGGAAGAGATGTCGCACCGCCGTTCTCACCGGCGCACGGCAAGAACAGAAAAGATTCGTGTTCGGATCAGAGAAGAGAAAGGGGAAAAGGATCTCAAGAACCCTAACCCTAACCCGCGCAGAAAGCTCGGAGAAGAAGAAGAGTGGGTTCGGATTTGGCCGAACCCTAAGACCTAACCCCAATTTCATCCCCATCCCAATCGGAATCAAATCCGAAAAGAAAAGAAATCAAAGAAAAGAAAAATCCAAAGAAGAGAAAAAGAACAGGGGTCGGCACACGAACCCTAACCCTAGATCCTGATTCGGATGAACTCCAAAGAGGAAAACCGAATCGGTCGAATCAAAAGAAAGAAAAGGAATCAAAGAAACCCTAACCCTAATCCCCACCTCCGGTTCGGAAAACATAGATCAATCCAAATTGGAGAAAGAGAAAGGGAAAGGGGACGGGACAAACCTCGCCGTGCGTCGGGATGGCCCTTGGCCGGCGCGGGAGAAGAAGGGCCGAGCCGGGGGCGGGCTATTCGCCGGGCTCGGCCAAGGGGGCGCCGCGGCTAGGCCGCTCGATGGCGGCGTGCTCACCCGTCGGGGAGCATGCGCGTCGGCGAGGGGGTCGGCGACGACGCCATGGCTGCCTCGCTCCACCGTCCGCTCGCTCGCCGTCTCGCTCTCGGTGGCTCCTGTCCTTGCGCTGAGGAGAAGTGAAGAGGGGAGCCGCTGCGGCTGAGAGAGTGAAGAGAGAGACTGGGAAGGGGAAAATGAACTAGGGTTTCTGAGGAACCCGGCGTCGGCGGGTTTTTATACCGCCCGAAATCGACGCTCGGCCATCGGATCGGCGCGGACGGCCGAGATTGATCGGGCCGTCGCCGGCCCAGGCGGGCGCGAGCGCGCCGCGGCACTTTGCCGGCCCAGGCCCAGGTTATAGCCTGGGTGCGGCCTGTGCGCGCGCGGACAGATGGGCCGAGCTGGTTTTTTGCCGTTTTGGGCCGCCGAGAGTAAAGAATGAGCCCGTTTCGCATTTTTATTTTTCCTAGAAAATTGAAAATGCAAATTGGCTCAAAAGAAAAATAGAAAAGTAATTTTTTCCTGTGGGCAAAATTCAAGAAATTGAGTATACGTTTTCCGCTGCTAAAGAAAAAGTATATTCTCCAGTGATTTTGAACCGACGTGATATTTAACTGGAGAAAAGGAAAGTTTTTCCAGTAAATGTTTATTTCCTGGAAATTGATTAATGGATTAAAGGAAATAGAAAAAGCAATTTTCCATGTGGGTAAAATTCAAGAAAAAGAGAGTTTTTCCACAGCCAAAGAAAAGTTGTTTATACTCTAGTTATTTTAAACCAATGTGGTATTTAATTGGAGAAAAGGAGATTTGACATGATTATGATGTTGTTATTTTCTGACCAACGTTGTTAATAACAATATCATAATTTTAATGATTTATGCATTAATTCTACTTCTGCCCAACGGTGATGTAGAATTAGTGTATAAGAAGAGTTGTAAATTTTAATGATTTATGCATTAATTCTACTTCTGCCCAACGGTGATGTAGAATTAGTGTGTAAGAACAGTTGTCAAAGTTAATGATTTATGCATTAATTCTATTTCTGCCCAACGGTGATGTAGAATTAGTGTATAAGAATAGTTGTATGTTTTGATTTTAACCAACGTTGGAATCAAGGCATGCAAATGGTGTTAATTTTATGTTAAGAAAAGTTTTGACCTGGTTTTCATCTTGTCTAAGGTGGACTGGGTAGTCACCTCACCGTGTTCCACTGAGTTTGTGGCACCGGTGAGGGAGACAAAAGAGAATGATGCCACTTAGGCAACTAAAGAGAGGGATTTTGAATCCCAAAAGATAGTCCTATGACTTTTGTGCATAGAAAGTGGGTCACTGCCAACAAGAAATATTTGGCTGTGATAAAGAACATGATTGAACCTGCAATTGTGGGCTCAATCCCAGAATATGACACGGTCACCGAGTACCTCGATAGAATAAAGAGTCAGTTCACTGGCTCTTCAAAGATATATGCCACTCAGCTGATGAAGCAGCTGGTGACAGATTGTTAATCTAGAAGTGGTGGCATAAGAGAGCTCACGATGCGTTGTCAAAATTATGGCATTATCGTTTAGGCCATATTTCGAGGGGGAGAATAGAAAGACAAGTTAAGAATAATATTCTTCCTCCATTAGAGCTCTCAGATTTAGAACAATGCAGAGAATGCATAAAAGAAAAGTATGTAAAGAAGATTAAGAAAGATGGCAAATGAAGCGCAGGAATTTTATAGATTATTCACACAAACATCTGTGGTCAGTTTCCTATAAAGAGTGTGGATGATTATGATTCGTTTATAACATTCATAAATGATTACTCCTATTATGGCTATATTTATCCAATCAAAGAAAGAACAGAATCATTGGATAAATTTAAGATATTAAAGATTAAGATAGTCAGGTCTGACCGTGGGGGAGTATTACGGTCGGCATACCCTAAAAGAATGGCATAGTAGCCCAGTATTCTACACCGGGCGAACCTCAGCAGAATAGAGTAGCTAAAAGAATCAATCGTACCTTGATGGATATGGTGGGCAGTATGATAAGTTACTCCACCTTACAGTTGAGCCTGTGAATGGAGGCATTAAAACCGCCATTCATATTCTCAATAGAGTATCAAGAAAGTCGGTGCCCAAAACACCGTATGGGTTGTGGACAGAAAGAGTACCCTCACTAAACACTTGAGTGTGTGGGAGAGCTCTGCTGAGGCTAAAGTATTAAACCCAAACATTGGGAAACTAGATCCCAAAATAGTAAGTTGCCATTTCATTAGCTACAAAGAAAAGTCAAAAGGTTTTCGTTTCTACTGTCCAGAGTGACATACAAAGTTTATGAAAATGAGACACGTTGTTTTCCTAGAGGATGAAAAGTTGAGGGGGAGCATGGTAGCTCGAGAAATTGACCTTGAAGTGAAGCGGGTGTATGCGCCCACTCCAATGATTCATGAGCCAATTTTCTCACTATATGCTATCGCTGCACCGACAGTGCAAGATACTATGGTGTCAGCACCTGTTGTTATTCCACCTGTGGCAACAATGAATGAAAATGAGGAACTTGTTCTTCAGGATCCTATAGAACCTATTGCCACACATGAAGGGGAGCAACAACAGCCTCAAACAGAAGATGTGCCAAATGTGGAGGCCCCTAGAAGGTCTCAAAGATTTAGTAAATCAGTTATTCCTGCTGATTATGAAGTGTGCAACACTAAGGAATTTCAAATGGAGGATGATCCCACCTCATTTGAAGAAGCCATGAGAAGTGATCATTCATCAAAGTGGCTTGAGGCCATGGAAGATGAAATGAAATCAATGAATGCCAATAAAGTTTGGAACTTGGAAATAATTCCTAAAGGAGCCAAAACAGTAGGCTGTAAATAGGTCTACAGAATAAAACTTGACTCTCAAGGGAATATAGAGAGATATAAAGCGTGACTTGTGGCAAAAGGCTTTATGCAAAGAGAAGGAATTGATTACAATGAGACCTTTTCTCCAGTCTCATGTAAAGTTTCCTTCAGAATCATAATGGCATTAGTGGCACATTATGTTTTAGAATTACATCATATGGATGTAAAGACGGCATTCTTCAATAGAGACTTGGAGGAAAATGTTTACATGGCACAACCAAAAGGTTTTGTCATGGAAGGAAAAGAACGTATGGGATGCCGCATAAAGAAATCCATTTATGGATTAAAACAAGCTTCAAGACAGTGGTACTTGAAGTTTGATCAGACAATAAAGAATTTTGGATTTAAAGAAAATGTAGAGGACAATTGTGTCTATACAAAGTTTAAGAATGGGAAGTTTATCTTCCTTGTCCTATATGTGAATGATATCTTACTTGCTGGTAGTAATGTCAGTCTACTACAGGAGACAAAGAAGTTTTGTTCTCAAAACTTGATATGAAAGATCTTGGTGAAGCTCGTTCGTTCTAGGGATCGAGATTCATCAAGATAGAAGAAAAGGGGTATTAGGACTGTCACAAAAGACATACATAGAAAAGATCTTAAAGAAATTCAGTATGCACAAATATAGTCCCTCACCTGCTCCTATAGTCAAGGGCGACAGATATGGGGATTTTCAATGCCCCGGGAACCAATATGAAATCGATAAAGTGAAAGGGGTTCCATATGCTTCAGCTGTCGGAAGCTTGCAACATGCTCAAGTATGTACGCGCCCTAACTTGGCATTTGTTACCGGGTTTTTACTTGGCAGATTCTAGAGCAATTCTGGAACAGAATACTAAAATTGATAAAGAAAGTCTTGCGTTATTTGCAAGGAATGAAAGGCCTCATGATGACGTATAGAAGATCTGATTGACTCCACATAGTGGAATATTCAGATTCTGATTATGCGAGAGTGAATACATATCCAGACGTGGATTTTCTATCATCTCGCAAAGGGGAGCTATTTCATGTAAAAGCTCAAAGCAAACTGTGATTACATCGTCCACAATGTATGACAGTTTGTAGCGTGTTATGAGGCAACGGGCAGGTGAACTGGCTAAAGAAGTTCATACCCGGTTTGAAGGTGGTTGACGACATTTATAGATCACTTAAGTGATACTGCGATAATAATCAGACAGTACAGTATACTCATAACATAAGTCAAGTGGTGCTGCCAAACACATTGACATAGAGTATTATGTTGTGAAAGATAAAGTCTAGGATCAGTCATAAATCTTGAGCATATAAATACAGAAATGATGCTCATGGATCCGCTTACAAAAGGCTTACCACCCAACATGTTCAGAGAACATGGTGTTCAGAGAACATGTAGCTAGCATGGGTTTAAGGAAAAGCTTAAAATTCCTGGACAAAAGAAGGCCCAAAGATAAGTATCTATTTCAGAACAGAGTAGTGTACTGTAGCTGTTAAGTCTATCGGCAATAGACCGTGACGATGAGATATGCTCTATGCGCTAATCTGTAATGGAATGAACAAAAGTAAATGATATGAAAGTGAAAGATGGAATGAGATCAAGAGAGAGAATGTTAGTTGATCTCCACCAATAGGTCCAACGGCCTATTGGACCCTTATCTCTGCTCCCTGATCGGGGGAGCCCAACCCTAATACGGTTGGTGGACCCCTGTCGCACAACACACATAAAAGGAAGATGGTGATCAAGGCTCGGATAACGAGGTTCACTGGAGCCGCCATCCCACCTACAGAAAACCCTAATCCGATCCTAAAGAAGTGCTGCCAGCGACGGGATATTCTACCGCACCGCCGTCGCCCCTGCAGGTCTACACCGAGCCACTGGACTTCACCTCCTCGCCTCTACGACGTCTACTACACCGCGGTATCGACGTCCACGCTTACCGATACGCCTCAACAGAGAAAGGCGAGGAGCCTTCTCGGATTTACGGTTATAGATAGATACACCATCAATCCTAACAGATCTATGCTCTAGTGATTCTATAGATATAACAACAAACTGTAGAGTTGGAGAGAGAGATTACCGGAGCTCCTAGGGCTAGGCGGAGATGATAGCGCGGGCGGTGGTGGCGGATCTGAAGCCCAGGCGAGGCAGATCGGCGCGATGGCGTCGGTGTCCCGAACTCAGGCGGCGGCGGCGGTGGAGGCAGCAACGGACGAATCAGGTATCCCGTGGTGAGCGCTTGGAGTGGAGCAGCACCCGTGGTAGTAGAGTCGCGGATGATTGAGGGTACTGGCGGCGGCGGTGACGACGAAGATGGGGCTCGCGTGTGTGTAGAAGCCGACCACAGCAGCCGAGCCATTTTGTCAGGTAGCAGCGAGCCAGCGCTGGGAGGCGAAGTGAGCCGACAGATTATGCGCTGGGACGCGAAGTGAGCCTGTTGAGTAGTCGGCCACGGGTGGCCATCTCATTGGACTCCACCCAGGACCAGGTACGGACCCATTCGCACCCAATTTTTTTTCCCGAAAAAGGCATGCATCGTTGTTGCAGGGGGCGAGCATGAATGCATCCATGCCATGCACACGTCTTTTCACCTACGGCGCCGCGCTGAGTATCTTGCGAGTAGTAGGATCATATCGAATGCACATCGCTCGCCTGTGGACAGTCACGATTCGCCTGTACACGGCACGGCACGGCACACTGCTATGCCCTCCGTCCCAAAATAAATGTAATTCTAGAACTGGGCACACAAACCAATGCTAAGTGTGAAATTATAAAAATACCTCTTGTCTTTTGTGGCTATTTTATTTTTTTGGTGTGCATGTGTGAATAGAAGCGTCTAGACACTTCTTTGTCTTTTGTGACATGTGAGTTAAAGTTGCATTTTTTATGGGACAAATTTCAAACTCTAGAGTTGTAATTATTTTGAGACGGAGGGAGTACACGTCAGGTGCCCTGAGCGAGTCGCAAGGCCGGCACGCAGTGCAGGTAGTGTCGCACTTTTTTTTTTTTTTGTTCCGCGCGCGTATGTGTGATTCCGCGCCCGATCGTCTTTCGATGGTCCAGTCCCGCAGGTCTGTATTTTGACCGCCAGGCTATCAAGTGCATGCATGTGAGTGAGGTCTTCGCCCTTCAGGCTTCAGCTCCCCGTGCTGTGTGAGGGAGCCACTGAGCTGAGCATCGTCAGAGCTGAGCATGCGTGCATCGGTGCATGCACATGACTATGCGGTTGGCCGGCCGGTGCTCGATCATTCTCTTGTTTGCAATGCTGCAAGGCGAGATCGACCGAGGGAATAGCTAGCGCTACCCAATGAGGCAACAAGGTCCCCGAACCTACGGCATTGGCATCGCTAGCTCCATGGACGGAAATGCGTCTAAAAATTAACCTTAGCTTAGTTGCATGGGAATCACTGCTGCAGAACTATTTCTAGCGTACGGTATACCGGCCACAAGCACTCAGGTCGTCCGTCGTCCCAGATTAATTCTAACTGGCTGGTACTGAAGAAGCAACACACTGCCACTCCCAGTCCTAGGTCTTATTTCTGTGCAATGAATAATTTAGAATGTCACCATTAAATTGGCTTCTGCTGATTTGTACGACTGATTTGTTACGAGAGAGAAACATTATTTCATGACTGATTTGTACGGATTAAAGCCGGCTGAATAGCACAAGCGAACAGGCAAATGTTGGACTGAAGGGAGTACATGTTCGGAACTGAGAAAGAAGGGTTTAGTAATGATTTGAGAGAGAATGACAGTGGCGGACCCAGTATTATTCAATCATAGGGTACGCACCTAATTCAGCGATAAAATTTGTTAACCAGATTTATATATGATGACCGATCAACGGTAAACTAGTTAGGTGTGCGGATCTAAGGATACAATTCACCAACATTCGTCCTGAGTATACAAAGGTAGTCATCGCCAAGGTCTTGATACGCATATTAGGTGCATAGCTAGAGTTGAGATACTACGGAGTAGATCATAGATGCGCCGCATGTGTGATGTGGCTGGCCGGGACCATGCATAGTCATAGAATCGATGGGTCGGTCGACGAGCAGCACCGGGTCACCAGTAGCTATCCCAAATACGTACTACAGGAAAGGAAAGCAATGCAAGAAGCTGAGGATCGATCGTCTATATATATTGTATTGATCGAGCTGGATCATGCATCATCGCATCTGGATTCCCTCTCTTCCCGAGGCAGGGGTACGTGCAGGACACGGGATGGGCGGGCGACGGAAAGCGCTGCCTTGCTGGCCAGGCCGCGTAGTAGTACGTATACACTCCAGCTGATGCACCACCCCTTTTGCGCCGGACGGACCTTTTCAGAAGAGAGAAAAATTGGCTTTGCAGTCCATGTCCATGGAGCATCTATCTCCATCGAGTAGTAAACGGGCCCGGCCATCTGTGCTGCCTGCTGCTTTAGTTCAATTTGCACCTTTCGGCATCCATCGCTGCCTTGCCTCCCTCCGGCCAGCTGCTTTATCCCCTACTAGTTTTTCTTTTGCTTTGCTCTGCTCCGCTCGCACAAAAGTCAATCCACGTCCATCGGAGTCAAGGATTCAGCGCCATACACATACTGTATGGAGTACGCACCTACTGACTGAGATTCAATGTTCAGGCCACGTTTAGTCGGTCGAAATCGGCGACGCCGGATTCACTGTGCAACACTGTAGCATACTGTAGCATTTGTTTGCGCTTGATAATAATTGTCCAATCGTTGACTAATTAGGTTCAAAACGTTCGTCTCGCAAAGTACAACCTAACTATGCAATTAGTTTTTGATTTCGTCTACATTTAGTACTTCATACATGTACCACAAGTTTGATGTGACGGGAAATCTTCTTTTTACACAGTGCCAAAGTTAAGATTCTAGGTAACTAAACACACCCTCAATCCTTTGCCGTTCTCTCTGCTCCGTGCTCCTCGTCGTGCAGTGCGTTTGTTAGTCAGTAGTCAGATCAGCAGCAAATCCAATGCAAGACAACCAACATTCGCCAAGTGTTTGTTGGACCAACCTCCTGCTTCCTGCAATTATCTACGAGTACCACTGTTAGAGCCCTCTACAGTAGATAATGAATTATTATCAACCTGTAGTTACTAGTACTACTGCTAGGGTAGGCAGTTGTTGATGTTGAAGATCATTCATAGGAGTAGTACTATGCAGTAGGCGACGTTCACAAAATTTCAGCGAAGCTGTAACAGCATTGTACAAGGATGATGATTGCGTAGGAGTGTACATTGATCCCCACTTGCATGCACTGGGAGAGCCTAGGAATATCATACGATCCCACACACTCGATCGGTTGGCACAGCTTACCAAAGCAACTTTTGCGGCAGAATGCCCTGGAACGGACGGGGAACCAGCTCCTCTGACTTACCCAGCTACTACGTCCTGGGACGTACTTGCGCCCGATGCTTTCCATTTCTAATCCAGCGGCTGGAATCCGTTTCTGACCTGGCGCAAGGATACAAGCACGAGCCGCACACGCCTCGGCGGCCCATGTACACGATGTGGCCCAAGTAGCAGCGACGGGCACTTCGGTTCGAGGAAAAGGTAAAAAACAGAGGCGCTCCACAATTCATTCGCCGTCTCGCCGCGCACCTGTCGGCCAAGCACTGCGTCACCGGCGTGGTGCCGCAGGATGCGCTCCAGGATCTCCTGTCCGCCGCGCTGGCCGCGCACCCGGAGGCCGCCCGCGCCGCGCGCACTGAGTTACCGGCGGTGCGCGAACGGCTGCACTGCTTCCTCTACTACAAGGGATTCATCGCCCTTCAGGCGCACCGCGCCGCGCATGGGCTCTGGTCCGAGGGCCGCTCCGCGGCGGCGCTCCTCCTCCAGATTGGCGCGTCACACACTTACAGAATGAATATTGGAGGGGGGTGTTTTTGGTTTTTTTTAGGCGGGCATTGCAACCGCCTCCAATCCAAAGGTCACGGTTAATCCGTGACCTATTGAGGCAATTACTTTGCCCGCCTCCGTAAATCAAACACGAAAAACAAAAAGAAAAGAAAAACCAGTAGGCAGGCCTGTCGAGCCCATAGACGGGCCCGCTGAGCCCATACACGGGTCGTCGCCGCTAGCTGCTCGACGGTGCCTACCGGGATGGGGCCACCCGTCGCCAAATCCTGCCTCCCGCTGCAAGATCGGGCCGCTCGTCGTTGCACGCCGCCGTATCCGCTGGATCAATGCTTGATGAAGAGGAGCACCGCCACCTCACCCGCGTCTGCCCTCGATCTGCCGCCGGAGAGCGGGCACACCGGCGAACTCGCCGGATCCGCGAGCCCCGAGGCCAAATCCGCTGGATCCGCGAGCCCCGAGTCTAGATCCGCCGGATCAACGAGCCCCGACACCGGATCCGACGTGCCGGAGGACGCGCCACCGCCGAAGGCCCCGCATCCAGCGCGTGCCGTCGCTGCTAGGGTTGGAAGGAGCGCCATCGCCGCTGCTAGGGTGGGGGAGGAGCACCGTTGCCACTGCTCGGGTTGGAGAGGAGTGTCGCCGCCGCTGCTAGGGTTGGAGAGGAGCGCCGTCGCTGCTGCTCAGAGGGGTGGGTGAGGGGCGTCGTGCCGCTGCTCACAGGGTGGGGGAGGGGCGCCGCTCTGAGGGGGAGAGAGTGAGGAAGGGACTGAGGGAGAGAGATGCGCTCGGTGATGGTGGGGGAGAGACGTCGCTCGGTGATGGTGGGGTTAGATGCCGCTCGGTGAAGGGGACGAGATGCGCTCGGTGATTTTCAAGGGCCGGCTAAGAGAGAGAGAGCAGAGGGAAGGAAAGTGAAACCCTAGAGCCTGTATATATATGAACCCGATAATGAGGCATGTGTCGCGATTTTCATGGGGCCTGCGGACTATTAACCGCCTCCGAAAATGGCGCGGATTTTTTTATAGGCCCGCCTCCGAAAATCGATTTTAGGAGGCAATTATTTTTTTGATCGTCTTCGTAAATTGATTTTATGAGGCAGGCAAACATGACCGTCTCGGTAAATAAAAATGTCTGCCTCCGTTAATAGCCCGGTATTTTAGGAGGCGGTTGAATTTTATGGCCGCCTCCGTTAATGTTTGGGCACCGTCTCCTAAAATCATTTGTATAGTAGTGCGAGGTGTTTGTCGTCGACATCCACCCTGGCGCGCGCATTGGCTCGGGGAGAAGGCACCATACAACGAGGGGCACCACACACTACTCTGGTGGAGGGCAACAACAGCAGGTTGAGAAGCAAGGTTCATAGTAGCAGTAGACACAGATAGTTGATTGAATTGAAAATGTAAAATGACATGAATTGAGATTATAGCTCTATATTGGTTGTGAATTGTGATGATGGAATGTTTGTCAATTTGAGTGCCTGAACCTTGTCATTTTGAAACTCCAGCCTGTTATCTTGACGCGAAGGAGCAGACCGCACCCCCAGTTTTTTAATTAAGAGGATGCAGGGCTCGAACCTAGGTCTCTGGACTAAGAGCAAGCTCCAGTAACCAGTCGCCAACGAGAGCACCTGCAAACTCCATCCTGTTATTATACTTGCCAAAGGTTTAGAGTAGCAGTAGACAGATAGTTGGTTGAATTGAAAATGTAAAATGACGTGAATTGAGATTGTAGCTCAGTATTGGTGATGATGATGGAATGTTTGTCAATTTGAGGTCCTGGTTACCTTGTCATATTGAAACTTCAGTGGTATTATGATAATTGTGTCGGTTTGAAAACTCTATCTGAATGGCAAAAGAGTTTCAGATTTTGTGCCGAAAGAATGTCAATTCAGATGATGCAAATATTTCAGCTATAAAGGAATGCATTGTTTAATCATCATAGATATTTGCAAAATACGAAAAGAAAGCTAAATAATATATATACATAAGTAGAGTCATGTGGGAACAGAAAGCTACAGACATACATATACATATGGGAGCACATAACTAATATGTGGCAAAAGGGAGCTAGCTGTATAGATACATCCACCTGAGAGCAAATGACTGATATGTGGCATATGGTCCTCTATTTCCCCAAATATTACTACCTCTTCATAACAGGAATACTTCACCAAAATCTAGTCAGAAGATCGTCGGTTATTGGCCCCTGTAAATTAAATGAAGTATTGTTTTTTAAACAAAATTATCATCTCTAGATTTGTAAACTAACTTATATGAGCATATTACCGTCAACATTTGAGTGAAGCTAACTTGTGTTTGTGCATTTCCACCTTGTGCTTGGGCTTGTGCAGCATCTGAATGTTCAGAAAACAATGGCAGCAATGCAACTTTTCCTTCTGCCTGTGTACCACCTGAATTTGAGGCTTGAGGAAATAATGGACAGATTGCACCACCACTACTTGCCTCCTTTGCATGTGCAACATCATTCTTAGCCTCAACTCCAAACTGTGATGTAGCTTTGTTTTGTCTCTTTTTTCTAGCCTTGTGCTTCTTATCAAGCCAAGTTCTTTTTCATTTTGAACTTTTTGTTTGGACATCCTTTTTCTTCAAACTAGCATTGTTCAACAAATCATTTGGTGGACTAGCATTTGTGGGAACTGTACATACATCCTCAAAAGTGCTTGTACTTGCATTGATTTTTTCTTTAATTTGCTTACCAAGGATGGCAAGTGTGTTGTCCACTAGCGCGGTACATTCAGGAAAGTTTGCTGCTTCTTGTGCCAAATTGAGAAATTTATGGGATGTATATCTGAAGCGAAGTATAGCATCTATCTTTGGATTTTCGATTATGTTTCTCCCTTGGTTGTCTTGTACAATCCTAGACCGTGCTTCCCTTGTCCAACGCTTTAACACATATTGTGCTGGTAGTGACTTGATATTCATCAAATCAAGAAACTTAAGAGCATGACCACACAATATCCCAATTCTATCAAATTGTTTGCAGCTGCATGCAACTGTTTGCTTCAAAGGATCACCGACAACTTTATACTCCTCCTCATATGTACAGTCTACTAGATATGCATTATTTTCATCTAATGCCTTGGTGTAAGCTGCCAAGGATCTTTCGTATTCACCTTGAAAAGCTTCAAATACAATAGGTGTATACAACTTGCTGGCTTGCAACAACATAGGCGGTGGTCTCCTCATACCCATTTTAGGTAAATTTTTCCTTGAATTAAATCCAGAATTTAGTTCATTGTTCCTTTTTCCTTGCACAAAACCCTTTCAAAATGCTTAAAGTACCGGATGATATCGAAATCAGATTTGAAATGGATTTTCAAATCATTGTTCAAACTCTCACTCAATTGTGTACTTCTCATCCCTAATGTGAAGACATCCTTCATGTAACATTCGGCCCATTTTTCTTTCAACTTGTATATACTATCTAACCAAGTTTGCTTGCTCACCTTTTGCCTCATGTGGTCAATTTTTTTTCAAATTCTGCCATGTCTTCATACTCAAACATGCATGCACTAAAATCTGATAGAATACTTAAGCTTTCATTCTTCTCTTCATTCTTCTCCATTTTCTTCTCTGTTTTCTTATGTTTTTTCTTCTCCTTTTCCTTCTCTTCATCCTTCTCTTCGTGTAGATGTTTGATAGCATTTTGCATGATGTGGAAGGAGCATAATCCATGCCATGCTTCTGCAAACACTTCTGCAACTGCCTTTTCCATTGCTGCATCCTAATTTGTGTACAAAGTTTTTGGCTATTGTCCATTATGAGCTTTTAGAAAGGTCTCAAACAACCACTTGAAGGATTCAAATGTCTTATCATACATGAGAGCAGCACCAAAAACTACAGTTTCTTTAAAGTGATTGAATCCAACAAATACACCAAAAGGTCTGTTCTCCTTATTTGTTCCAAAAGTAGTGTCAAAACTAACAACATCACAAAAATGTACATAATCCATTACCATTTTAGCATCAACCCAGAATATGTTTGCTATTTGTTCGTCACAATCCATTTGCAATGCATACTAGAACGATGGATTCTCAGCAATTTTGTCTTGAAAATACTTAAGCATCTGCTTGTCCATATACCATCTCTCATTGGCGCTTGGTCCGCAAATAATTCTGTGATCACGGAGGGTGTAGCTAAGATTAAGTGGACCACCAACTTGGCGAGTAGCCAACTCATGGGCAGCTTTTGTCCCAATTCCTGCATCATCTATTGTTTCAATTTTAAAAGCTTGTAAATCGGAAATTTTCCTTTGTGACACCATTAAGTGTAAGGTTTCTGGCAGGTGTAGTGCATGATTGTGTTCCAAAACCAGCTCAGACACTTTCAGGATTCCCCTCTCTTGATCCATTTTTAGATTCATGTGGACTTGACAATCGGTTCTAGTTTTGACTCGAGGGCATTTTGTTAGATGATCTCTTTTGTCTGACAATCGATGACCCTCATTTGCACAAACAAATTTGCATGATGTAATCTTGCCATCAGATGGTCTTTTATTTGTATACCTTTTTCTGACTTCAAAGCCTTGATGTCCACAGTAGCTAAGCCAAAATGCCCTTTATTCGAATTTCCAAATTCCAGGCCAACGTGAGGTACCAAACCGGGTAGCATTTCTCTAAAAAAGAAAACATAACATGAGAAGGGGACTTATGCAATTGCAAAAAAAATCTATTACTAAATCTAGATCTCATGGCAAACAGAATATACAAGCAAAGAGTAGTTGTGCATGGGATTGAAACAACAAAATCCATTTGATGCCAAATAACAAGTAATACAAAGGTTATATTACTCACTTGTTAGGATCACAATTCACTTGGTTGGCCTCATTTCTATTTGCCTCTTCTTCGATCTCCATAGAACAGAATGGAGAAGCAAGGCAGCTCGTCAGTCGTCACTCAAATGCTTGAACGACATAGCGAATCGTCCCCTTCGTCGATGGAATAATCCGGAGATCACTCCTTCGCACACCATCTGTGCAGTTCTCTCGCCATCTTGCCTTTTCTTCATGGCTCTGCGTCCATCTATCGGTCTGCCCACGCTTTTCCCCTCTTCTCACGCCTCTATTTTTCAAAGCGTGTCGGCGGCGAGAATCCGGAGCAGTGCTTCTCGATGCTACTTGGGCCTCATCACGTACATGGGCCAACCTTAGTGCTGGCTTCATGTCGCTGGATCACCAATGGAGGGCATCAGGCATTCTATGTCCCTAGACGTAGAACTGGCTAAGTTAGAGGAGCTGGTTCCCTCCAATACCTGAGATTTTTGGTGCAAGCTCCAACTCTCGGCACCAAGGACGTAGAAGGGGACGACGACGACAAGATGGTGGTCATGGGTGCCATGGCCGAGGGAGGCAAAGAAGACACCCACCTTGCTACAGCTTCATGTGCCGCCTGCCATGGCTCCTGGCACCTCCACTCCCATGGTGTGGAGGATCAAGATGGGAAGAGGAGCAGTGAAGCAGTCGTCTAGAGGAACGGATGGGAAAAGGAGAGGCGGGGGAATGCTCGTAAAGGCAGGCGAAGCATAAAAGAAGCAAGGGGAGGAAAAAAGTTATATTGAATGACAAATGCAACCCACTGTTGATGGTCACTAACACCAATTATAAACCATCAACATAACCTGTATTTATATTTAATTCCATCACCAAACATATGTTTAGGGGTTTAAACTAATAAATTCCATAAGTTTTGGTGAATCTATGTTTTCAGCAGGGTTTAATCTAAAAATCATCAAGGATGACCTATTCATCAAAGCAAATCACGTTTATCCCCAACAACACCGACGCGGAAAGACTCTAGAACACTCCGGAAGGCAACCCACCAAAGCAGACCCAGAGGGATTAACATGTGGGGCCGGTCGACCCCACCCGTAGCCCAGCTAGCCCATGGGACCCACCCGTTAGTCTCTGTTCCGAATGTCGGTTCTCCACCACCTTTGAGAGTCCATCTCCGCCATTGATCAAGGTCGGTTCATCCAACGGTGATCAAGGGAGTTGACGTGGATCGATGATGTGGCGATTCCTTGCCCCCTACTCCACCTCAGCCTATATATAGCAGCCTCTGTCCCCCTCTCTAGAGCCATTCTAAAACCCTAATTCATATTCTCCTCGTCAGGATCAGAGCCAGCTATTAAGAGAAGATTAGTCCTCCATAGGACTTAGTCTCATAAATAATAGTGAGATAGAGTGTGAGAGAAGAGTTTGGAGGAGATGTTGGCCTGTCGGTGCTCTCTCTATGGCTTGTACCTTGGTGGATCCAAGTTCTATCTAAGCTTGCCTTCGAGATTTCTCTGGTAATCAACTTCTGATTCAAGTAAACATTGTGTTTATATTGTTCATCGGGTCCACAACTCTTTTGAGTGCTTTGTTTCTGCTCTAGAGGGAGTAAAGTATTAATCGTGAGTGTAAGCATGATGCTTAGACTTAGGTTAATCGTGGATGCACCCTGCATTCTGGATCGGTGGTAGATCGCATGCGTGACATCAGTACTATATAGCCTCATTGAGTACTATATAGCATCATTGATCCTTTGTAGTTCACCTCCCGTTTGTAGGCCAAGTAGGACCCAGTTATGAAGGAAAGCATCATCTGCTGGTGTCTTTCCATAGTAATATCCCCAGTTGAATAGTAGAAGACATAGCTTACCCAAGTTAGAATTAGAGAACCTCAGTTATCCTCTCTATGCTCCTGTTTATCCTAACCTTGTTTCTACCCCTTATTAAGTTAGACCATAGTTAGTCTCACATGTTTCCCAATGGATACGATACTTGGAATACTTCTGGGTGAAAGCTATAGCGGTATCCATGCACTTGCAGATTTATATATGTGTGTTAATAAATACCAACAAGCTTGCTGGCGCCGTTGCCGGGGAAACGGTTGCTGAGTTAACTTTGAACCTACCTTAACCATGTACATTATATCTTTTACTTTCTTTTATTCTTTTTTCTTTTATCATGAATTCCACTCCTATCCACCTATATGCTGCACCTACAAGCGTGCACTTAAAGCCACCAGAATCTTCAAAGCCCATCCTAACACCTAGCTATGAGCTGCACCCGTGTTTTATAAAATTGATTCAGGATAAATCCTTCTTGGGAGAAGGCGATGAAAACCCATACTCACACCTATAAGAGTTTGAACAGACCTGTGCATTCTTGCGTATCACTGGCATGTCTGACAAGACCTTAAGATGGAAGTTGTTTCCGTTCTCTTTAACGAGAAGAGCTAAACAATGATATAGTCAAAATGTGGAAAGTATGCAAGGAGATTGGGAAACGTTATGCTCTAAATTTTATTTATGATTCTTTCCCATCTCTAAAGTAGTCAGCCTTTGAAAAGAGGTTCTAAATTTTAGACAACTAGAAGAAGAATCTCTTGGCACATCATGGGATCGTATTAATAACCTCATTACCACTGGACCCGACCTTGCTATTTTAGACCCAATGCTCCTTCAACATTTTTATATGGGTCTTAGCGAGAATCCTGAGCAAAGCCTTGGTCAAGCCTCTAGAGGAGCTTTCCTTCATTTGTTTGTTAGTGAAGCAAGATATATGCCTGATAGAATTAGTGAAAAGACTCCCTACAAGAAGAAGTTTTGATAGCCAAATCACAACCACTCCAATCCCAAGATTTAGCTGTCAATCTCAAATCATCAATACCCCAAAATCCTCCAAGGGAAGAAGAAATTTAACCCTTTGAAATTTCTTGTGAGGATGATCTTTTTGATGTTGATAAGAAACCTTCAAGTAAATATAATTCAAATCCTCTCAAAAAGGGATCTCTTAGAAAGCATCCTTATTCCCATATAGGACATTGGGAAGAACACAAGGGTGGTATGTCTAGTGAAACCATAGAAGGAGAGCCAAGCTATCTAGAAGCTATTCCTATTCTCTCCTCTTCTATGCCCATATTAGATGTCTCATCTGAACACATCTCTAAACCCATCTTAGACCCCGATGATCCCTCTTACGCTCTTTCTTCTAAGTCTTATGATGATCATAGAAACCCACTAAGACACCCAAAGCATAGGAGTCTTGAAGGCCAGAAGGATGACCAAGAAGAGCAATGGTAATGGCTGGAATATATTAAGAACTCATATGCCATTGCTAGAGAATGGATGGACAAGGACGAAGCCTTATGGGTAGAATCCAAACTTGGCTTAGATCCAAACGGTGAGCTTAAATCAATCTCTTTAAAAAACATGACTCATCCAAGTTTGGAGGAGGCCTTGGTCAAGATCAACCCGAGAGTCACTAATCCGAGGGAAATCTTAGACAATAAAATGACCAATGAATGTCATAGGCATGGAATGATGGATACAATGTTTCCGCCTATAGACATTCATGAAGAAACACCCTTGGAACTTGAAAAGGAAGATGACATAGATGAGCATGAAAGTTATTTCATGAGCACATCATTAAATCCATGCTTGCATGAGAAATCTTCTGAATCAATTGGTCTCTCTAACATTGCCACACACGAGATCTTCAACCCCCTCGTGCTTCCTATTCATAAAAACTTTGAAAGGGTGGTTGTAGACGCGTATGTTTATCATAAATATTGCAAATCTTGTTGGCATGAATCTTGAGATAGGTACACAAAGGTTGGTATTGAAGGAGAAACCACTTCACCAACCTGAAACACAATTCAAAGGTTTCCCAAGGACGAGCTTCTGTCCTAAAACAAGCACTTTCGGGAGATAACATAAGATTTCACCTTTTTGTTGTGATGCCTTTGTGAAATGAGCATAGAAATATAATTGTGAAAATATTCCTTTGGGTATTTTTGTTACTAACCGTTCCAGGTTTGAAGCAAAAAGAATGAGGGATGACAACGCCAGGTATGTCCAACTAATCATCATGCAATATTGAATCACATCCATTCAAACTTGATTTTTTTTTTGCAAAATTCAAGCTAGGGATAGACTTCTCTAAAAACATCTCTTGCCATGTTGCTAAATTATTTTGGTTGTCTCTACCTTTAAGACATGCTCAATTTGCTAAAAAACAATTGTGTTCTTTCATCTCCGTTTGAGTAAATCTCTATAGTGCTTTCATGATACCTTTGTCTGCCATAGTAAGTTTTGGTTTGGAAGTACTCGACATACTTCCAAAGATTTTTTAAATTAAGCGAGGTGCTTAGGTTAAAATGCCTTCCTTAATCAAATTAGACATGGAGTCCAGTTTGGTTATTGAACTAAAAATTGCTTTAGCAGATATTGGATATTTTGTTGGACTAACCCCATGTAGGAAACTCTCAATTTAATTTGGGTAAGTCACGAGATGAATTCAAATCGGATATAAAGCAAGGCACATGTCCAACTCCAATAACATGGCGCAAAGAAGACACGGCTCATTCATCATGGATGTAAGAACTGTAAATATCAATGATCATTCACTTTGTCTTTAGCTACAAGTTACCTTTACCTTGAAGCCATCCTTGTATAGAACATGATAAACAAAAACTATGCTCAAATAATTCTAACACTATCTTTTCATTAGCATAGAGAGAAATTATAAAATTCTAGACAAACAACCCATATTTTAAAATTGTATTTTCCTTCGGGTATGTGTTGTCCACTAAACCTTTGTAGCATAAAATAATGAGTGAGGCGGAAGGTCTAACAAGGTGTCAAAATATCAAAGAGCAGAAAGATGGCATGACAAAAGGATGAGAAAGAAAGGGTGCAATCTAGGAGACAAGAAACTCATGAACAACTTGTACTGCGAGGCTAGCCAAACAAGGAAAACTTCAAGAAAAAGGGAAAGACCATCACGAGTCACTTACTCTTTCGTCACATGATGTCATCACGCTCCAATGACAAAGGTAATATCCTAAGGTAAATGGCCATTACTTAAAAGGCTTTTCCTTGATTCTGGTATGCACATAAATAAGAAACAAAACATGTTTGGGTTACAATTCCATCACTTAATCCAACCTGACTAACTCAACATGTTCTTTAAGCTTGTTCCTAGCACCACTTTCTTGATCTCATAGTTTTAACCAAATGAGCTAAACATTGCATATCCTATCTCTGGAAGATGATAGTCATAATCAAGTAAAGATTGATACATTATGCATAGATAGACGATCCTTCCATGAGTTAAGCAATTCAACCCTTTTAGCCATTGGCAAGAACTCATTGAATCTATCGTTTGGGCTCATAACAAATTAAAAGTTGCTCCTGCTACTCAGCCTAGAGCCTTGAGCATTATACAAGGACGTGCTGTAGGAGTAACCCATTACCTTCTGGGTGGAATTGCCACAACATGGGCATTCTTCTTAGCGAGAATTATTGCAGTATGATAGTGGCTAGGAGGATTTGAAAGGCATTATGGAATTAAGATTTCCCAGGTTTAGCCAACGCTTAGCTCAGGACCCCACTACTCGTCGTATTTGGTTTGGTATTGCTACCGCACATGATTTCGAAAGTCATGATGATATTATTGAGGAACATCTTTATCAGAACATTTTTGCTTCTCACTTTGGGCAGTTAGCAATAATCTTTCTATGGACGTCCGGAAATCTGTTTCATGTAGCTTGGCAAGGAAATTTTGAATCATGGATACAGGATCCTTTACATGTAAGACATATTGCTCATGCCATTTGGGATCCTCATTTTGGGCAACCCGCCATGGAAGCCTTTAGGTTGCCTTAATTTGAGAGCTGAATAAAATAAAGAGGACTCAGAATAATCTCTTAAATGGAAATGATGAATAGTTTCTCTATTGTAATTCCTTTCAAGTACCTAGTTTTCAGCCTTGAATTCTCTCGAGTTTTAGATACGACTGTTTTGATATAAGAATTTACTCTTAACTTGAATCTCATGAGTAGCATATGCCTGATCTAAGTCTAGGTAATTGATGGATATGATATGAGAAGGTCTGAGTAACTATTTATCTTGTTCCAAGTGATACTAAAGTTCTAGAGATTTACTTTCTGAAAAACACAAAAATACTATATGATGAGCTCGCACTACTCCTACACTGGGGGTAGGCACAAAAACATGCTTTCCATTTAGATCCACCCAAAAATATTTTACTCCTACACTTAGGGTGAACACAAAAACATGCTTGATAGGTTTTCGATCCACCAAATAAATGTTCCAAGTTCTTGTTGCTATCTCTCAAAGTTTTGTTGAAAAGAGACATGGGGCTATGCAAAAGTTATTCATAAAAAAAGAAGAAAAAATAATAATGAGAAAAAAAATGGACACAAAAGTGTCCAAGATATTTAAAGCAATGGGTACTTAGATGCCCACCTGAAAAAAAGAGAAGAGAAGATGAATAAGATAGCCCCTATTCTCTAACAAATGTTTCCAAGTTTTAAAAGAGAGATATGTTTTCATGGAGCAAAGTAGAATTAGGTTAGCCACTATATATATCCACCATTTACATCCACACACATGCACATCTTAATTTGATTGTAAGACTCAACTCTCTTTGAATCTGTTGTTTGACTTTACAATATATGCATTGCAAGTATGCTTTAGCTTTCTCCCTACCTATGAACTCCACATAAAGCCTTAGTGGTAGGAAGAAAAAAGCATAATATCTTTATTCTCTTAGTGAGGATCCACAAATACCACATTTATTGAGAGACTTGAGAGTGTCATACAATGGAACCTCTGAGTTTTATTTTGAAAACTTATAAAAACTCTGGAACAATGGTGGAACAAAGAACTTGAGACATAGCGTTTGACTTGATCGTTTTGTCTTTCAATTGCTCAACACCCAAGTGAAGGCTAAGAAGCCCCATGGTTGAAGGTAATATGGGTAAGTTTGAAAGTCATATCAGCTTATTATAATCCGGAGGAGAATTTTTGATTGAACGCATGTGTACTTTTGAGGCGTGAAAGCATTGTAGCAACTCCTGATCCATTGCTGAGTTTAGCTTTGCTCAGGGACTGGTAAAGGTTAAGCTTGGGGGAGCTTGTTGACGGTCACTAACACCAATTATAAATTGTCAACATAACCTGCATTTATATTTAATTCTATCACCAAACATAGGTTTAGGGGGTTTAAACTAATAAATTCCACGAGTTTTGGTGAATCTATGTTTTTAGCAAGGTTTAATCAGAAAATCATCAAGGAGGACCTATTCGTCAAAGCAAATCATGTTTATCCGTAATGAAACCGACGCGGGAAGACTCTAGAACACTCCGGAAGGCAACCTACCAAAGCAGACCCCGAGGGGCTAACATGTGGGGCCGGCCGACCCCACCTGCAGGCCGGTCGCCCCATGGGACCCACCCATCAGGCACCGCTTTGAATGTTGGTTCTCCACCGCCTTTGGGTATCCATCTCCGCTGTTGATCAAGGTCAGTTCATCCAACGGTAATCAAGGGAGTAGACGTAGATCGATGACATGGCGATTCCTTGCCCCCTACTCCACCTTGATTCCTTGCCCCCTACTCCACCTTGGCCTATATATACTAGCCCCTATCCCCTCCCTAGAGCCATCCTGAAACCCTAATTCATATTCTCCTTGTTAGGATCAGAGCCAGCTATTAAGAGAAGATTAGTCCTCCATAGTACTTAGTCTTATAAATAATAGTGAGATAGAGTATGAGGGAAGAGTTTGGAGGAGATGCCGGCCTGTCGGCGCTCTCTCTACGGCTTGTACCTTAGCGAATCCAAGTTCTATCTGAGCTTGCCTTCAAGATTTCTCTAGTAATCAATTTCTGATTAAAGTAAGCATTGTGTTTATATTGTTCATTAGGTTTGCAAGTCTTTTGAGTGCTTTATTTCTTCTCTAGAGGGAGTAAAGTATTAATCGTGAGTGTAAGCATGATGCTTAGACTTAGGTTAATCGTGGATGCACCCTGCATTTCGGATCAGTGGTAGATCGCATGTGTGACATCAGTACTATATAGCCTCGTTGAGTACTATATAGCATCGTTGATCCTTTGTAGTCCACCTCCCGTTTGTAGGTCAAGTAGGACCCGGTTACGAAGGAAAGCGTCCTCTACTGGTGTCTTTCCCTGGTAATGTCCCCAGTTGAATAGTAGAAGACATAGCTTATCCAAGTTAGGCCCCGTTCGGCTAGCATAATGTTTGCTGAAACTGGCTGAAAACACTGTTCTGGCTGAATTGTTGTGAGAGAAAAACACTGTTCCGGCTGAAAAAAGAAGTCGAACAAGCCAAATATAGGGTAAGCCGAACGGGGCCTTAGAATTAGAGAACCACAGTTATCCTCTCTACGCTCCTATTTATCCTAACATTGTTGCTACCCCTTGTTAAGTTAGACCGTAGTTAGTCTCATATTTTTCTTTGTGGATACGATACTTAGAATACTTCCGAGTGAAAGCTACAGCGGTATCTGTACACTTGTGGATTTATCTGCGTTAATAAATACCTACACCCACTCATTAGAGAAGATATTGGGATGAGATTTTCTTATTCTGCTGGAGATGAGGCTTTTCAAACCCCTTAACAAAGGTTTGTAGCGCCCTCGATAACTAGTTTTAAGGTTCAGTTTTTCTCCTACTGCATATGCTCGAATACCAACACAACTGCAAACTTTCTTTCCTTTCCCCTGTACTTCCACTTCCACAGGGAACACAATGCCTGATAAGTAAGTACTTCCCAATTAATACATGATGGACACTCACTGGTCACTGCCACTGCATTTTATTTTATTTATTTTTTGGTACGGATGAAGTATTTTTTGGTCACTCCCAAATTCTCCAGGAAGTGTGTCAGGAGAGGCCGACGTCTGAAGAAAAAGAAGAATGAGACTCTGAAGAACACTGTTGGGCATCCGGCAATTTGGGCTGAGGACGGGAAGACACTAATGGAGGTGCTGATAGTGGGGTGATCTTGTTAGTGTGATAGCGTGTGGAGTCAGTTGTTGCGCTGGCCTAGCTGGCGGCTTAGCTGGAGTTGGTGGTGTGAGCCTGAAGTATAAAAGGCCTTGTAAGTTGTAACCAACTTGTGAAAACATCGTTAATGAAGCTGAATCCTGAACTCGTTCTCTTCTTGCTCTCTGCACTTCTACTTCCTCTGTTTGCCGACTCTATCTTCCAAATTCTTCTCAGTTATCGTCTGATTCTTGTCGTGGGGAATACTCTAGGCGTGGTGAGGCCGCAAGGCCAGCGGCAAGCAGGCACGGAGCTCCGATGCGCCCGGGAAGAAGGCGCTCATGGCCGCAGCTCAATAGCAGTTGACGAGGGGCGGGCGCTGGCGATTGGCGAGGCATGGGCGTGGGGACCGGCGAGACATGGGCACAGCGCGACGAGGTCACAGGGCTGTCAACAGGCATGCGCGCATGACTGGAGAATAGGTAGGCCGAACTTGCCCTACAAGGAAGGAGATGAAGGCCCATACGTGGAGGAAGAAGAGAAGTGGAAAACGCATGGGGCCAATGTGTCATTGAGATTGAGGAAGGGGGGAATAATAGGGGCATTTTGGGCCAAACAAAAATATAAATGCCTACATGTGGGCCAAGCGTTGCGGAGAACATAGAAAGTAGCATGGTTTAGGTAGAGATCAAATTGTAATGGTATGATTCTAAACAGACGAATAGTAATGGTATAAACAGTGATATTTGTAATGTCATAGTTCGAATTAATCCATCTAACTATCTAGATTTGTCCAAATCATATTTTTAATTTTGACCATCAAACTCTAAAAACCTATAAAGATTTATAATTTTAGATTAATCATTATAGAAAATACTTTCGTAGTATACAACTCTTTTCATTTGAGACAATGAGGTATACTAACCATTTCGGCTGATACTAAAATGATAGTAATTTGCTTGAGTGAATAAACTTCGTTCACCGCCAACATCACCATATGTACCAAAGTATTTTGAGACATAAAAGTCACGGTTACTAAACAATGCATCCAAATAAAAATTACAATTGCACCATAGTATTTTTTACAATAAAATCTTAAAATCAAGATCACTGCTAGGATACATCTGGACGATATTTTCTTATAAAATATTTTTTTATTAAAATGGAAACATTTTTCTATTGAGCGGAACAATGTCCTTCGTTTATGATCTTTGTAGAACGGTTGGTCCAAATTCAAGACAAAAATATTTTAGGTTCATGAAAAACTTGCTCTATCTTCAAAAGAAAAATGTTCTATGTTAGACTAGAAGTGTTCTAAGTTCATAAGAAAACTATTCTAGCTTTACAAAAAATATTTTAAATTCACCAGGAAAAAATGTTTGAAGGTTCATGACAGAAAAAAACGTTCCCGCTTAATAAAATAAAAATGTTCTCTTTACTCATTTGCAATGTTTCAATAAATACTATTATAGTTCCCCTAATTTCAAATCAATGTTCCACCGACCATTGGCAGTTTTTCATGAAAAGGATAAATGTAATTTGTATAGAAAGAATAAATAAAAACTAAAAAACAAAAAAGGAAAATACGAAAATATGTAGAAGTATTGTTGAAAGAAAAAAGATTGGACGGCCCATGTCTAGCACGAGATCTCTCCGTTATGCTATCCATCGGCCCAACAGCTACCGACTACCGACTGGGCTATCATTTCTCCCCGCGTGCTCTATCAAGATCAATTAGCCGGGATTCTACCGGTCCAACTAGTCGGTAGCGTGCACTCCGCCGACCAGCGACGGGAAAGACCGCGAGCGAGTGTGGCCCAATTTGAGTGAAGGTCGCCCAACTCGAGTGAGCGAGTGCGGAGCGGAGTGCTCAGCACATGGGTGGCCTATTCGGAGTCAACACACATAACGCTCACAGCCTGTTTTTTTACCGGCTTCTATTTTTTTCTTTTTTTTGCTTTCTTTTTCATTTTTCATTTTTTGTCTTTTATTCTTATTTTTAGTTTTTATATATTTATTGAAAAAATGTCTATGTCCCTTGTTGTAACGTTGTCTTAATATACATGCAATATTATATAATATGTTTCTAGATGTTCACAGAATATAGGTGGGATGTTCCAAATTGTCTTTGAGTATTCACTTAGTACCTATGAGATGTTTCGTGATATATTTTAGGTTGTTCAAGTGGTATCCATGTGATGTTCTCATTTATTTTCCTTTATACAGATGATGTTCTATGATGTGTTTCTTTTGGGTGTTCACGTAGTATAAGTGGGATGTTTCATGATTATCTTCGAGTATTCACGTGATACCAATGAGATGTTTTGTTATATATTTTAGGTTTTTAGGGTTTTTTGCGGGGGTGGTATATTTTAGGTTGTTCAAGTGGTTTCATGTGATATTCTCTTTTATCCCCTTTATTATGTATTTTATTTTTTTTTGTTTCCCCTTTGTTTAAATTTTTATAAACTTATTTTCTATTCGTTATTTACTTACTTCTTTCTATATACTTCTAACATTTTCTATTCATTATTTATTTTCTTTTGGTGTTATTTTACTCTAATTGAATATTTTTTCATGCCTATGTTTTAAATTTTTATATTCTTTATTACATAAGATACATGTAATGTTTGCATATTATATATATGATGTTCTGTAATATGTTTTCAGATAGTCACGTAGTATAAATGGGATGAGCTCTGAATATTCACATATTACTCGTGAGATTTTATGAGGTATATTTTAAGTTGTTCAAGTAATATTTATGTGATGTACTTTTTAGTTTTCTGTATTGCTTGTATTTTTCCTTTTTTCAATTATGTTTTTTTATGTCTTGTTGTGATGCTAACGTAGTATATATATGTGATGGTCTGATATATTTTTATAATGTTCATGTAGCATAAATGGGAATCTTTGAGTACTCACGTAGTACTCGTAAGATTTTCTATGATATATTATAGATTGTTCTAGTATTCATGTGATGTTTTATGTGTGTTTATATTATGTTCTTTCTTATATGTTGTTTCATATTATATTTTATTTTCCTTTATTTTTTATTACTATTTTCTTTTTTCTTTGTTTCTTTGTTTCGCATTCTCATTTCGTTTCCATAGTTTTATCATGGTGTTTTTCATGAACTTCGTTCGCAAAGTAAGCGTCCTTTTAAGGGGTCAACATTTTTAGGGCCCGTTCGTTACACCAGGAATGACCACCTGGAAAAAATTCTGGCGGGAATGCTAGTTAAAATTGTATATACTTCATGAGTGGGATTAATTCCTAGGCTATTTCTATTGTAACCAAACGGGCCCTTAGATGCGCCACTTGACCCATTTGGCCGCTCCCGTGGTTCACGAGAAGGAAAAAGGACTAATATTTTTTTACATCTGGCGTGACATGAAAAAGAGAGAGCTTCGTCTATCGATGAACAGCAGATTGACGAAGCTCTTGGCATCACTTTGTTTTCCTCTTATTTCCTATTAGCGAGTTCTTCGTTCGTACTGAACCGCTTGCAGAATCAAATCCTGCTCCAAAAGATCCTATATCAGCTATACATCCTCCTTGCATTTATGCTGGAGACATTGCCAATGCTATGGGCTTTGGGCTATGTAGATAAAAAATGATGAATGGGATTGTGGCACCCCACTCGCCACCAATGCGGAAGGATGCCACTGAAAAGAATAGAGCGCTGCTGGATGCATTGGAACCCGTATAAGAAGCTCGATGTTTACCTGATTAGTCAAACATTTTTGTCGGCAACATGCCTTCTCTATTGTTGTGGCCTTCTCTTTTTCCTTGTTTATTTTCTCTACTAGGCCTCATTCGTTTAGGGGGGATTGAGGGTTGGAAATAATTTAGATGATCATTTCTACTATAAATAAACCTGCCATTCCATCCGGAACCGTTCCAGGCTTCCATTCCCTAGTAAAAGAACGGGCCCTTACGTAGGTTTCTTTAATATTCCATGAGATGTTTTATGGCATATTTTGGTCTACAACATTATTCTTGTGAGTATGGAATGTTTTCTACTTGAACTTAAATGGTCTTATCCATTTAATAATATAAAAATATTTCATATCTAACACCAAAAGATCAACATGTTGTAGTGGTGGGAAATGACATCCTTTATCCTAAGCCCATGGTTTTGGGCCTGCTCGGAAACCGTTGCTGCAGCTGCCTCTCACAGGCTACTGTGTAAACAGTAGCAACAGGTACAACAATAGCTACAGCGAACAGACCTACTCAACTCTTATACCCACTAATTTTATTCCTATTTTCTATTTCTTTATTATCATTCTCGTTTATTTCCGTACCATTCTCATCGTTTTGAGAAAGCGGAGCTGAGCACGTTTTCGCATATTTCTTTGTCATTCTCATTTATTTCCGTATCATTCTCATCGTTTTTGAGAAAGCGGAGCTGAGCGCGTTCGCTCGCAGAAGCACGGAAAAGCGCAGCCGAAGTGGGCTCAGAAGCGAAGCTAAGCGCGGTCCAAGTGGGCCCAGAAGCAGAGCTGAGCGCGTTCGCTCGCCGAAGCACGGGAAAGCGCAGAAGCGCGGCCCAGGCGCCCAAGCGGGCCTAGGACGCGCACGCTCGGCGCTCGCACAAAGCGTCCCCTCTATTAGCGGCACGAAGGCTACCGCCGCCGCCGCCGCCCTACGCCAGATGCCCAGGTCTTCGTCGGCCCCTTCTCCGGCAACGAGAACCTAACAGGTACGCCCCTTCTCTTCACTTTCTGATGTGCGAAACTGAGCAGAACCTAAGCTATTTGGAATCGGACCTGATCTAATTGCAACGTGAATTATTTACTGGGTCCGTCCCTGGTGTGTGCCCGCTGAACTCTGTTCCCATTCCAAAGTCACTCCACCTGCAATTGTTATTTTTAGATCTGTGTGATATTGTCTAATTGCTTTGATGTAATGCATCGGCTGCTGGAGTGATAATTAACAGGACTGTGAAAAGAGTAAAATAAATTTTATCTCAAAGTTTACGTTCAAAAAAAGATTTAATCTCAAAGGAAAATGCACTGTTGTGATGTTCATATATTGTTTCTTAGGCTGAAAAAAAGGTCATTGGCACGCATACGCCGTCAGGGGGTGCAGTATATTCTGTGAGAATGGCCTGTGGTCAAGGTGCTAAGAAGTCCATACTAGGGCTCCTCTTTCGTGCTCAGCAGCAAACTGCTCGGGCATACTCGTCTTCAGCATTCCAGACTCATCAATTGAGCACTCATGTTCCCCAAGATGGCGTGTTTTTTAGGAGATTCAGCTCTGAGGTGTCTTCTTCAGAGCAAATGAACCTTATTAAGCAACTCAGGCAAAGAACGAGTGCTCCAATCAAAGATGTCAAGGCCTCCCTAGTTGCCTGCAACTGGGATATTGGTTAGCTCTTCTAGCTCCATGCCGTGCCATGATTTAGTTGACTTATTTGTTTAGTTCACTTTTCCTATTTGAGTTTGTTAATTTCTTTCAGAGGCTGCGCAGAAGGACCTAAGGAAGAGAGGTGTTGCTCTTGCTGCCAAAAAGTCTTCACGCACTGCTGCTGAAGGTTTGCTAGCTATTGCACAAGATGACAAAAGGGCTGCTGTAGTTGAGCTTAACTGTGAAACTGATTTCGTAGCAAGAAATGATGTTTTCCAGTACCTGGTTGGTTTCATTCCCCAGTAACAATTTTATCTTAATTAGCTGTTTTGTTGATCTCTTCTTAAACCTTTCACACATAAAATGCAAGTTACATACGGAACGACATTAACAATTTAGATGCAAGGGTTTTTAAATTCATTTCTTCAAGACGAGTACATAGTAATTGGATACTTACATTTGTTAGTAGCATGGTTTTTGTGGTATTGGTGTGTGTGTGTTTGTAAGGGCTCTTCCCCTTTTTTCTTCTTATAATATTAATGATACACATCTCTCTTGTGCGTTCGAGAAAAAAAGCAACACTGAATCATTTGTTCATCACTTGAAAAGTAAATGCCAATATCTCTTTTAGTGGTTGTGAAATACAAAGGTAGATGGCATATTTACGTGCCAAGAACTATATGCATATTTGCAGGTGTAGGCATATTATGTAAACAATGTTAGTCATGCATGTAAAGGATATTTTCCACTCATCTGTTGATCAAGTTGCAGATATATCAGTTATGTAGCAATTGCATGCTTTGAGTTATTTATATAGATCTGTGGCTTTGTTTTAAATATTTTTCTATTTTGTCACCATGCAGGCTTCATCATTGGCAAAGATGGCTTTATCTTCTCAGGGTCCCGGTGAATTGTTCATGCCTTTTGGTCCTGAACTTTTAGAGGTATGCCATTATCCCTATGTGGCGTATTCCCAAATTCATGATTTTATACACAAATATAATGCTGCTTTATATCATATATTATCCCTGGTTTCAGTCATTTCTAAGAAACCATACATTTCTCCAACCTTGCAGAACATGTCTATCAATCTTGATCATCCGATGCTTAGCGGGGAAACAACTGTCCAAAGTGCTGTTACAGAAGTTGCTGCAATGGTTGGGGAGAATGTGAAACTCAGAAGAGGCTTCATGCTGTCCACAACTCTACATGGTGTTGTTTCATCTTATATGCATACCTGTCCCCAGCCAGGTGATGGAATCTCAGTTTTTTTTTCAAGAATGTGTATTCTTTATCCTTCAGATTTTACTTTATCACCCCTCCTGCCACCCCCCCCCCCCCCCCCCCCCCCCCCAAGACTAAATTAGATTAACCATTAATATGACTAAGCAGTTTCCTACTGACTAGGGGGCATCATTACCTGCTTCTCACCTTTTCTAATCTCTTCACCATTCTAAAACTTTTTGACAACTAGAAACCACAGTATGTTTGTGTGTATTCACGCTAATTCTAGTAAATAATCTATTTTCTTAGGTTTGTCACTGATGAATTTAAATTATTTTCCTGTTTTACACTTTTACTGGTATACGGATGCAATTTCTTTGATTTTGATGATAATGCAGCCATGCATGTACACTCATGATAAATAGCCTATTGATAAATTAGAATTTGAACACAACTATTGTCTTAAATGTTCCACTAATACTACGATCTTTTAGAAAGGAGGAAAATGAAATTTCATCTGAGTGGATAATGCTTGTTTGGGTACTCCTGAAGTACAATAATTGAGCATGTTAGTTTGGTCCTAATTGTTGTTTGTTCTGCTGAGCTGACTTGTGGTAGTAATTTGAAAACTCTCCTAGTTTGCAGGCTCTTTTTGGTTGTTTTGATACTTTGCTAAAAATAAGGGCCCCTTTTTCTTTCACTTAACTCCTGAGCATTCTTTTTTTTTTCTTTGCTTCAGGTATGGGTCGTATTGCTGGATTGGTCACACTAGAAGCAGAAGATAGCAGTACTCTCCTTGATGCTGTCAAAAGTGTTGGGTCATCTATTGCGATGCAGATTGTTGCAACAAAGCCATTATTCTTATCAAAAGAACTGGTTTCTGCTTCTGCTTTAGAAAATGAGCGTGAAATACTTCGAACACAGGTTGATACCACACTTCCTCCAGCATGTTTGGTTCATAACAGGACTTATGCCATACTCAAGTTAGGCATATTTGGCTGTGTTTAGTTTACTTCCACGACTATGCCATGCCACGCTTTATTAGCGCTGTATCACATACTCATATGTGTGATACGGTCAGTCCTTCATATGGTCACTTTGTTTGTGTCAAGTTGCTTCAGAAATGAGATGAGATGACGCCGTGTGACATTGTAGGCCGAAAGCTCAGGGAAATCCCAAATGGCTATGGATAAAATGGTGGAAGGCCGATTGAGGAAGTACTTTGAAGAAGTTGTGCTCATGGAGCAAAAATATGTTTTAAATGACAACACAAACGTTAAGGTAAGTCGATAGGGTTTTGTACTTCTTGATTATGTTACTGTCTGGATTGTTTGTCTCTGATAGCTTTAGTTCCTGGTGTCATTCGTTTCAGACCGTGCTGAATGACTTGTCGAAAGAGGTCGGTTCTAAAGTAACAATCGGTAACTTCATCAGAATGGAGGTTGGAGAAGGGATGGAGAGGTACAATATATTTGTCCCATCCCATGTCATCTCCATCGACAAGTGGGTTTTTGTTTGCGGACTGGCTGTTGATGAATGATGACCACATGTTTCTTGCTTTGGCAGAACTGAAGCCGCTGATGATTCAGAGGTTGCTGCTGGCGGTGCTATGTAGATTTCAGGCAGAGATGGATCTAACGGTATCATTAGGATCTATATGAATTATGAAGGTCCCTCTTCTGTAAAGTTGGGGTCCTTAGTTTTTTCCAATAAAAGTTCTAGGCTCCCATCTTTGCTCCATGGATTGTTACAGGTGTAGGCTAGGACGGAGCTAATGTTTAGGCAAGCGAGGTAGTTAGCGTTCTGGGACTTGCGAGGCTGCCTAGTTGATTTGACGGTTCCTATCTTGTTTGTTTACACTTTTGGTTGAACCCTCTCTGGTTGAATTACAGTTTGTTTGGACGGGTAAAAGATCGAAATAGAGTGGGAACCCTTGAACTATTTGCTTTGAGTCTAGAGAACACTCCGAATTGTTAATTAGAGGATGCGAAGTGTGAGCCGAAATGTTCTTTTCAGTTGATGGGTGATTATAGCACTGCCTGTTCGCATAGTTGTAATTCGAGGCGATTTTGTTGGCACTTAGCAGGAGACAAAGAGAGGGGGGGTTAACAGTATAGTGTGACATCGTCGACAGTAGCAAAAAAAAAAAAAAAAAGATTGTCAACGAGGTACCCTAGATCGGCCCCTTGGCGATGCGAAACGATGCAGTTTCAGAGAAGCCTTAACATAGGTCCTGTCTGAAAAATCATAGTGACCAAGTAGCTACCACGGTGTCTAGAAACAGAGTTTTTCTCTGTATTAGAAAAAATCCCAAAAGAAAGAAGTTTTTCGCCGAGATAGCTATTCGCTAGCAAAGAGGAGACTGCATGAGCGTGGGTTCCAGCTGCAGCAACCGACGCCCACGCCGGTGAGGCACTCACTAGCAGTAGCAGCAGTTGCCGGCTTGCCGCCGGTGAGGCAGCAGCCGCTCCTGCTGTCGTCGTCCACTCGTCCTTCTCGGCCTACCACAACAGCTAGCAGCAGTCCGGGTTGCACGCGCTGCCTCACGCCTTCACCACTCGCCTCTGGCTGATCCCCGTGGCAGTCCAGGCGGCCTCGTTCGCCGATCGATCCAAGAGTTCATTATTTCAGTGGTAATTACGAAGATGAGATCTTTTATGTAGTATTTAACGTTTCTCGGATCTTTCCAGACTACACAACTAATTTTCGCTCACTTATTATTCCGCCAGTGTTTCCTTTTCATTGATGAGTTGAGGACAGATTCATGTAACTGAGTCGATTTACTAAGGCTGCGTTTAGTTTGCGAAATGAAAATTTTTGAATGTCACATCGGATGTTTCGGGGATGTCGGAAGGGGGTTTCGGATACTAATAAAAAAAAACTAATTACATAGCTTGCCTGGAAACTGCGAGACGAATTTATTAAGCCTAAGTAATCCATCATTAGCGCATGTTAGTTACTGTAGCACTAATGGCTGATCATGGACTAATTAGTTTTAAAACATTTGTCTCGCGATTTCCAACCAAACTGTGCAATTAGTTTTTTTTTCGTTTATATTTAATATATTCGATGTGATAGTTTGGGTTGAAAATTTTTGGGAAGTAGCTGACAGCGAAAGAAGATGCTATGATAATTGATAAAGTGGAACGACATAAACAATTATGTTGTTCAGTTATAACAGTCAAGATTCAAGAGGGAATCATTTGGCTCGCGAAACACAGGATCACACGATGGTGATAACTGATAAGTGCCTAGAATCTAAGATGAAGGGCAAAAAACGGCTACCAGCATAATCAAAGCTCGTATTTACCACCGTCGATCCAGCGTGCAAATCTTCATATGCCCACAAATCGTAAAACAATGAAAAATAGGAAACTGAGCAGCATTCCATCATGTCCTAGTGTCCTACTACATAAGTACATAACATTCTCCACACCGGCTATCCATGCCAATCGCCCACGCCCTGTAGCTGTTTTTTTCTGTAATAATTGTGTTGATTTGCTGATCGGGTGATCAGGGAAGCACATACATGCATGCCGGTTGTTACAGGGCTTACTGAATGTAAGATGTGCCACGTGTTCACATACAAAACGCTAGAGTAGCCTGTGAGCGACACGCCGAGCACCCACAGCCACATATGGTGGGAACAGGTATATCGGACTTGCTAGCGAGGGAGCGAGCGCACCGGCGGTGGGCCCACGCCATCTCAGATGTTGCACACGCTGCTCTAGACGTCGTCCGCGCCACCAGCCGCTTACGACACGCATCCCATGTGCAACATTCAATCTACTTTTTAAAACATCTAGATACAATAGTTGCAACATATAAAAAGACAGATGAAACATTTGAAACAAGCGTATGAAACACTTGCAAAAATGCCTAAAAAAAATCTAAAAACCATTGCAAACATATGCAACATTCAGACGAAGCACTTGCAAACATACGCACAAAACACCTAGAGACACTTAAAACATATGTTTGCAATATGCATGTATATGCAACATCCAGATCTACTTTTACAACATCCAGATAAAACACTTGCAACATAAGTCTGGACCAAATGAAACATTTGGAACATACACTTGAAACATACGTGTATAGCCATTACAACATGTGCAATATCCCGATCTACTTTTGTAATATTGATATACAACACTCTTGCAACATACCTCTAAAACACTTGAAACATACTCTTGCAACATGAGCTAGCCAGAGAGACGTCAACGGACTAGCATACACCAAGGCGCGGGCGCAAGCCTCCCCTTCCTGCAGACGGGTTGATGGGGGCGCGCGCAGGCGCATGCCTCCCCTTCCATGATGGGCGAGGTGGACGGGGGCGCGGCGCGGGATGGTGGTGCAGACCGCAGAGCAGCCAGGGATGGGGCGCAGAGTAGCCAAGGACGGGGCACACGAGCAGTCAGAGATGGGTGCAGGTGCAGCCGGTGCCGCCAGCGCTGCCTGCGGCAAGTGGCTTTGCGCAGCTCCGCCAGCGGCGCTGTCTTTTTTTTTTGTTTGTTTTGGAGATATAGAGGCGTAGTGCGGACGCACTCTGAAGCAACGAGCAGAGTGCGGCCATGCGGGTGCAGGATGTCTAGAGGTACGAATGCCCGCATCCTATCATTACTGTATATTGATATGCACGAATAAGCCCCAAATAAGGTAAGTTTGCTCTCAGCAACCACAGGCTGTGGGAACAGGCATTCATCTCAAAGATCGCTGACAAACAATTAAGAGATTGATAGGACTACTATGGATGCCCTTAAATGCCATGCACCATCATAGATTTTTCTCCTTTACTGAACTAGGCTCACGTCCCGTTCCCGTCGCTACCTGCAGCCGCATAAAGGGCGACGAAGGAGCAGCCGAAATCTTGATGGCCAGTGACCCCAGGGAAAGAATGCGGCCGCCAACTCCATTGCGGCAGTGTACAGGGCCACGCTCCTTCCGTTGTTCATCCTATGTGTTGCTACGCTCCGCTAGTTATACAAAGGGAGTGCTCAGGAGGCTCACCGTGCTGACAATCTTCATGGTTTCCCCTATGGTATCAACGTTATTGAACACAGGTTTAATTTGTACCTTCTGTTGCACATCATGTCCTGCAGCCACCTGGCTCCTAGCAAAGAGATCCCGCACGTTAGCAACCGCCTCCGGTCGTGTTGCAGGTGACTGGGAGGCTACACTCATGGACAGCTGGAAGGGCTCCTGGCGAAGGGATCCCGCACGTTAGTCGGTCGTGTTACAGGTGCAACTTGACACTGGAAGGCTTCACTCGTGGACAACTGGGAGGGTTACGCTTGACCTGTCATTACGTAATAATAACAGTACAACACAGACGCTCACAACGCACGTACGTAAATCCTACTCCTATAAGAATCTTCGAAGACTAGGTAAAAGGATTTAAACAATGCCTAGAGAGAGGTGAATAGGTGTATCTAAAAATTTCTAGACAAACTCAAAGTCAAATGTCAGCAATAGTTGAAAGTTCCGATAGTTTGGGCTAGAACTTCCGGCAACCGGAAGTTCCGACACAAACAGTCGGAAGTTCTGACTATACAGGGAAACTATTACAAGTGCTAAAATGATCTTTGAGTACGAGATTTCTTACAACCCCACTTCCTAGTGGTAAGGTGAAACGTTGGGGCTGCTCCTTTGACGCTGAAAGGTCACCACTCCGTAGATCGAGTCCAAACCCTAAGAGGAGCTTTGGGAAGAAAGAGAAACCAACAAGAACAAATATGATAGCACAAATCTAAACAACAACAAACACGCGGGACACAATGATTTATCCCGAGATTCCACGACCCCACAAAGGAGCTCCTACGTCCTCGTTGTAGAGGTGACCACAAAGGTCGGAATCTATTTCACTTCCTTGCCTCTCTCAAGGAAACCACAGAGGTCACTTGAGCTTTTCTTTAAGAAATCAAGGATAATACAAACTTCCCAAGGCTCTTCCACAAGATGGAAGCTCTTGGGCGACGCCTAGCCAGCTAGGGGCAAAGCCCCAAGAGTAATAGACGCAAATCCAACTGGCTTGACGAAGAAATTAAGTGCTCAAGCTTGCCGATATGATTCTCTCACTCAATCCACTCTCCTTTCACTTAAATCCTTAGGGAAATCAGAAAGGATCAAGATGCCCAAGAGAGGGGAGTGAATTGGGCTAATTCTGAATTTTTTTGCAATAATTAAGTCATATGGTTAGCCCAATTAACCCCTTGTGCCTAGAAAGTGTATCTATTGATCTACCGCACAAAAGTTTAGCAACCTATGTCCCAATTCTACTCTAGCATGATAATTCTATGAATGTAAATAACAAGAATTGAATTGCTCAAAGTAAATAGAGAAGCAGGAACGCAGCGATATTTTGCCGAGGTATCGGAGAGTCGTCACTCCCCATTAGTTCTTGTTGGAGCACCCGTGCAAGGGTGTAGCTCCCCCTTGATCCGCGGAAGGATCAAGTGCTCTCTACGGGTTGATTCTTCGACACTCCATCGCAGTGAATCACCCACAACCGCTCACAACTTGAGTTGGGTCATCCACAAGCTCTGCTGGATGATCACCAAACTCCCAATCACCACCAAACTGTCTAGGTGATGACGATCACCAAGAGTAACAAGCACGAACTCTCACTTGACCACTACAAGCCTAATGAGAAGGGTGGATGCACACTTTGCTACTCTTGATCTCACTAATGAGGGCTTTCTTTGGGATTCTCAAATTTCAATCACCTCACTAGGACCTTGCTCTTCTTGGCACTCTCAAAGGTGTTTCTCAGCGGTTGGAATGAGCAAAAGTACCCCCACACGCGAATGGAGGAAGTATTTATAACCATGACTGAAAAATGAACCGTTATGTGCTTCTGCGGGGTGACCAGACGCTCCGGTCATGTTGACCGGACACTCCAGTCAGTTCTCCCTGAACTCCAGTGTTTAAAATATGACCGGACGCTGGACAGCGTCCGGTCAACACTGATCGGACGCGTCCGGTCGTGATTTTCTCTCTCTAGAACCTTACTGACCGGACGCTGGGACTCAGCGTCCGGTCACTTCACCTCTCAACATCCGGTTACTTCCAGACGACTTCACCTTGATCAAATGAACTGACCGGACTCTGCGCCAGCGTCCGGTCACACCGAAGCCAACGTTCGGTCAGTATTTGACCCTCTATTCACTTCCAACTCTCGATCATATGTGAATGAAGTTTGCTCCAATGGATCTAAGGGCTTTTTAGGAGCTACCTAGTGCTAGGTTTAGCAAGTGTGCACCACACCTAACTCACTAGACTCACCTAGGTCAAGCTACCCGTCCATACCCTCCTTAATAGTACGGTCAAAGGAAAAATAAAGTCCTAAACTACTCTAAGTGTCTCTTCAACTCCAATCGATACTTAGAACCAGTCCATGCTTAACCTTGTCGTCCATCCTTTGAAAATCCAAATGATTTCCATCATAGGGGCATGACCCCAATGATAGCCCAATCGATCTCCATTACCGTGACCTAACTTAATTGCCTGTACAAAACACACATTAGTCACAGTAATCATGTATTGTCATTAATCACCGAAACCCAACTAGGGGCCTAGATGCTTTCAATCTCCCCCTTTTTGGTGATTGATGACAATACCACCTCGAGTATGTGAAAGAGTTGAGGTTTTTAACATGCTTGGTTCATATAAGCTTTTGTCAATAAAAACAAAAGAATTAGGCAAGCTTATATGACCCAAGCCAACATGATGTACTCAAAAGATATGAAATAAGCAAGAGTACAAGTAATAAAGCTCATTTGCATCGGAGTAAAACGCGGAAGCAAAGCAAATGAGCATAACACTAGTGATATGACTTCAATGTTTGTGTTGTCAAATTCCTTCCCATTGTCACTTCTAATCTTCTTGAGCTTCAGTTCAAATTCATTTTATGCTCTCTTGGCAAACTTCTTGAAGCAAGATGCAACTTCGGATTTATCATTAAGGAAGAATACCCATGTGTATCTTGAATAGTCATCAACAATCACAAGACAATAAAGATTTCCTCCCAAACTCTTGTATGTTGTTGGTCCAAATAAGATCATGTGAAGGAGTTCTAGCACTCTTGTGGTTGACATGAAAGCTTTTGTTGGATGAGTATTTGCAACTTGCTTGCCAGCTTGACATGCACTACAAAGCTTGTCCTTCTCAAACCTCACATCCTTCAACTCTCTCACCAAATCATTCTTCATTAGCTTCTTGAGTGAGCTCATCCCAACATGAGCAAGTCTTCTATACCATAGCCACCCAAGTGTTGTTTTGGTGAATAGGCATGTTTTCAAGTTAGCATCTTCGGAGGTGAAATCCACTAAGTATAGATTGTTGTATCTAAATCCTTTGAATATCACTTGATCATCATCCTTCTTAGATACAACAACTTCTCGGTGAATAAGCATTGGAAACCTTCAACTTGAGAGAACCCCTTTGCAACTAGTCTTGTCTTGTTCCTCACAACTACGCCTTGATCATCTTGCTTGTTGTGGAACACCCACTTTGTTCCAATGACTCTTGCACCTTTTGGCCGCTCTTCAAGAGTCCAAACTTCATTGCGGGTGAAGTTGTTCAACTCTTCATGCATGAAATTTATCCAATCCGGATCTTGAAGAGCTTCTTCTACCTTAGTAGGCTCAAAACAAGAGACAAAAGTGTGATGTGTAATAAATGAAGCAAGTTTTTGTGAGCGAGTCATTACACCCTTTGATGGAGTCCCAATGATAAGATCTTGTGGATGATCTTGTAGTAGAGGTGTGTTTCTTCTATTGACCATTTGAGGAGGAGGTTGTGGAGCATCAACATCTTGTGCTTGTACCACCATTTGATCATGGGAGACATGAGTGTCTTTATTTTCTACTCTCCCATCTTTATCACCATCTTCTAGCACATTTGATGAAGAAGATGGATCAATCACTTGTACATCATCTTCATCATCTTTAGGCTTGTTGTCTTCATCTAGAATGTTCTTTATAGCCTCCCTCAATGGTTCATCACCTACATTATCAAGGTTCTTATGTGCTCCTTAGGAGCCGTTAGATTCATCAAATTCCACATCATATGTTTCTTCAATCAAGCCGGTAGCATGATTAAATACTCTATATGCTTTGGACTTTGATAAGTAACCAACAAGAAAACCAATATCATAACGTCTTTGAAACTTCCCTAGGTGTTGCCGCTTCTTGTAGATGTAGCATTTGCAACCAAACACCCTAAAGAAGGAGACGTCCGGCTTCTTCCTATTGAGCAACTCATAAGGTGTCTTGCCAAAGAACTTTTGAAGGAATAGGAGGTTGGATGCATAGCATGCGGTGTTGATAGCTTCCACCCATAGAGCTTCGAGGGTGTTGTACTCATCTAGCATTGTTCTTGCAAGAGTGATCAATGTCCGGTTCTTTCTCTCAACTACAGCATTTTGTTGAGGAGTATATGTTGCGGAGACCTCATGCTTGATCTCAACTTTATCACAATAGGCTTTAATGTTTGTGTTGTCAAATTTCTTCCCATTGTCACTTCTAATCTTCTTGAGCTTCACATCAAATTTATTTTATGCTCTTTTGGCAAACTTCTTGAAGCAAGATGCAACTTCGGATTTGTCATGAAGGAAGAATACCCATGTGTATCTTGAATAGTCATCAACAATCACAAGACAATAAAGATTTCCTCCCAAACTCTTGTATGTTGTTGGTCCAAATAAGTCCATGTGAAGGAGTTCTAGCACTCTTGTGGTTGACATGAAAGCTTTTGTTGGATGAGTATTTGCAACTTGCTTGCCGGCTTGACATGCACTACAAAGCTTATCCTTCTCAAACCTCACATCCTTTAACCCTCTCACCAAATCATTCTTCATTAGCTTCTTGAGTGAGCTCATCCCAACATGAGGAAGTCTTCTATGACATAGCCACCCAAGTGTTGTTTTGGTAAATAGGCATATTTTCAAGTTAGCATCTTCAGAGGTGAAATCCACTAATTATAGATTGTTGTATCTAAATCCTTTGAATATCACTTGATCATCATCCTTCTTAGATACAACAACTTTCTTCTTGGTGAATAAGCATTGGAAGCCAAGATCACACAATTGTCCAACAAATAGCAAGTTGAAGCTCAATGAAGCAACATAGAGCACATTTGAGATAGAATGATCATTTGATATTACCACTTTGCCCAATCCTTTAACCTTGCCCTTAGAATTATCTCCAAATGAGATTCTTTCTTACCCATCTACTTCTTCATCTAGTGAGGTGAACATACGAGGATCACCGGTCATATGTTATGTGCAACCACTATCAATAACCCAATGACTTCCACCGGTCTTGTAGTTCACCTACACATAAGAGATCAAGCTTTAGAAACCCAAACTTGTTGAGGGCCCTTCACCTTCTCAACAAGTGACTTTGCAACCCAAATTTTCTTAGGCCTATTCTTGTTTGGAGGTCCTAAGAACATGACTTTCATCTTTCCACTAGAATCCTTTCTAAGCATGTAATGAGCATTGAAGGCAAAAGGTCTAGCATGCTTGGGCAAGGGTTGTGGTGGTGGAGTTTGGCACTCATGGGCAAAGTGCCCTTCTTATGAAAGCTCTAGTTTGGTTTTGGTAAATTGATGAAACCCTAAGTGCTAACCTAGTTTATCAAGTGATCATGAGATAGGTAGCACACTCCAAGTCATGAAGCAAATGAAGATCATAGCATGATGAAGATGATGCCATGGTAATGATCAAGTGCTTGGACTTGGAAAGAAGAAAGAGAAAAATAAAAAGCTCAAGGCAAATGTATAATTTGTAGGAGCTATTTTGTTTTGGTGATCAAGACACTTAGAGAGTGTGATCACATTTAGGTTTGATAGCCGTACTATTAAGAGGGGTGAAACTCGTATCGGAATGCGGTTATCAAAGTGCCACTAGATGCTCTAACTCATTGCATATGCATCTAGGATCTAGTAGAATGCTAACACCCTTGAAAATGTTTGTGAAAATATGCTAACACACATGCACAAGGTAATACACTTGGTGGTTGGCACATTTGAGCAAGGGTGAAGAAGTTAGAGGTGAAAAGGAGTTAGTCTCGCTGGTCACAAGGTGACCGGACGCTGGTCCCAGAGGAACCGGCACGTCCGGTCAGTTGTTACAGCAAAGATGCTAGCATCGGTCAAAGGATTGGACGCTGGGTCACTCAGCGACCGGACGCTGGCGAGGTGTGTCCGGTCCTGTTGTCGGGCAGCGCTCAAAGGCTAGGGTCTCTGACCAGATGATGGAAGGGTCCGGTTGTGCTTGACCGGACGCGTCTGGTGGGTGAAAAGCGTTTCTGGAACCTTACTGGAAACGATCGGACGCTGGTGGCTTAGCATTCGGTCAATTATAGCGCAACGTCCGGTCAACTCAAGTGACCGTTGAGATCGAAACACGTGGCTATCGTCGGGCGACCGGACGCTGAGGTCCAGCGTTCGGTCAACATAACCGGAGCATTCGGTCAGCCCGTGCTATGCCTAGTGAAGGGGTACAATGGCTCTATTTCGTGGGGGCTTCTATTTAAGCCCCATGGCCGGTTCAAGCTCACTCTTTTGGCCATTTGCATTGACATAGCAACCTTGTGAGCTTAGCCAAAGCCCTCCCACTCATCTCCATCATTGATTCATCATCTTTGTGAGATTGGGAGAGAATCCAAGTGCATTGCTTGAGTGTTTGTATCTAGAGGCACTTGGTGTCCGTGTTTCGCTGTAGGATTCACTTGTTACTCTTGGTGATTGCCACCACCTAGACAGCTTGGAGCAGCGAGGATCGTTGAGCGGAGGGTGGTGATTTTCTTCGGCTCTGATCATGGTGATTGTGAGGGGTTCTTGACCTTTCCCCGGTGGAGAGCCAAAAGGTACTCTAGTGGATTGCTCATGGCTTGTGTGATCCTCATCTTATGTTGGTTGTGTGGCACCCTATTGAGAGTTTGGCGTGTGAAGCCAATTAGCGCGTGAACCTCCAAGTGAGTGTATCACCACAACGAGGACTAGCTTGCCGGCAAGCAAGTGAACCTCGGTAAAAAATCATTGTGTTCATCATTGATTCTGAGGTGATTGGTCTTCATTGTTATTCATCCTTGTGATTGATTAGTTCCTTCATCTACATGGCGGTATAACCTTCTTGATCACTCTCTTTACATTACCGCAAACTAGTTGTCAAGTTCTTTAGTGTAGCTAGTTGTGAGAGCTTGCTTGATTGGTTGGTGTGTCTCTTTAGTTAGCCTTTGAGAGTACACAAACATAGGGTAGTGTCATAGCTATTGTGTGAATAGACATTATATAAACTAGAATTGTGGTAGGTGGCTTGCATTTTGAATAGGCCAGCACAACACTTGCTTCGTCTCATAATTGTCTAACAATTTTATTAAGTGTTGTTGTAGAAATTTTTATTAGGCTATTCACCCCCCTCTAGCCATTAGGACCTTTCATCCTGTCCACACTCAAAACACTTCTTTGGCTTTGGCTTTTGTTGTTGTTGAGCTTGAGCCTTCTTCTCTTTGTTTGCCATGTACCCAATGCCACTTCTATCCATCTTCATGACGGTGTTCATTAGTAGCTCACTTTGAAGATGCTTGCCTCTTGTGAACTTGCTCAATCCAATCTTGAGATGCTCTTTCTCCAACTTGAGCTTCTTGTTCTCTTCCTTGAGAGCATCATTATTTTTCTCTTGCTTGAGCTTCTTGTTCTCTTCTTTGAGCTTCTCATTCTCAAGAATCAAGTCACCATCATGATCACTAGTTTCACACACTATGGTGTTGGTGGTCTTGAGCTCTTCAAGATCTTTCTTGAGCTTTTCATTGTCATTCTTGAGCTTGACAAACTCATCATAATTATCAGCCTCAACCACTTGCTTGCCCTTGCTACTAGAACTTTGCTCAATGCTCTCAATGATCAAATCATCACATGATGTAGCTATATCAATCTTAACAACATTGTTAGTAGCATCATGTGGCTCATTGGATAGAAATTCTTGAGCAATGACAAGATTATCATGATTAATCTTAAGAGTAGTATATTCTTGTTTTAGCTTATTGTGGCTAGTGATGAGCTCTTTGTACATCCGCTCAAGTTTATCATGTTTATCTTTAAGCTCTTTCTTAGAAGATTTGAGCTCCTTGAGTTTGGATGATATAGCATCATTTGCTTCTCTAAGCTCAACACTAGCCTTTTCGGCTATATCACATTTTGCTAAAAGTGAATCATTCTTAGCCTCTAGTTTTTCATTCTTAGCTCTACTCTTTCTAATGATCTTAGTGTATTGATTTAGCAATTTAACAAGATCAACATAAGAAGGTGATTCATATTCATCATCATCACTATCGCTATCATCATCACATCGCTATCATCATTGCTAGCATGTTCATCACCACTACTATCATCATTTGATACCTTGCGATCACCCTTGGCCATAAGGCATAGGTGTATAGGGGATGATGGCGGTGGTGGCGGTGAAGATGATGAAGAGTCAATAACAATGGCGGCCACCTTCTCGTTGTCACTATCATCATCGGATGAGCCACTAGATGAATCAATGTCCGTGAGCCAATCACCGACGATGTATGCCTTTCCACTTTTCTTCTTCTTGTGGAAGTCCTTCTTCTTGCCATCTCTCTTCTTGTATGGCTTGGTTTTCTTCTTCTCATCTTCTTCTTCATTGCTTGAGTCATCTTTCTTGCCCTTGTACTTGTTCTTGAACTTGTCTTTCTTAGGCTTGGTGCATTGGTGTGCTAGATGACCAAGTTCTCCACAATTGTAGCAATCCATCTTGGAGATTGGCTTCCTTCTAGAACTAGTGAAGAACTTCTTCTTCTTGCCATCAAACTTGATGCCACTCTTGTTGAGCTTCTTTAGCATCTTGGCGGTTCTTCTCACCATGAGAGCAAGACTTGCATCATCAATTTCATCATCACTTGAGCTCTCATACTCAAGTCTTGCTTTGCCCTTCTCTTGGCTAGCCTTGAATGCCAAGTCTTTGTCTTTCTTCTTGTTAGAGGATGAGCCATCTTGAGGTGTGATGTGCATGTACATCTCATGAGCATTGATCTTTCCCAAGATTTGTGTTGGTGTAGTGGTGGAAAGATCACCTTGATGAAGCACGGTCACAATATGCCCATATTTGTCAATGAGGATGACGCTCAAGATCTTTCTTACAACATCGGATGGTTGCATTTGAGTGAGTCCAAGCCCATTGACTTCCTCTACAAGAATATTCAAGCGTGAATACATTTCATTAGCACATTCTTTGGAAAGCATCTCAAAAGAGTTAAGCTTTTTCATGACAAGATGATAGCATTCCTCATGCTCACTCTTTGTTCCCTCATGGAGCGCACAAACGTCCGACCATAGTGCATGGGCGTCTTTGTGGTTCCTCACCCGGTTGAACACATCTTTGCAAAGGCCTCTAAAGATGGTGTTTTGAGCCTTTGCATTCCATTTTTCGTAATTTACCTCATCACCTTGTAGGTGTGTAGCATCCCAAGGTTTTGGGAAGCCTTGTGAGGCGGCTCTAAGTATCCCAACATCTAGAGCTTCTAGATACACCTCCATGCGGATTTTCTAGTATGGAAAATCAACCCCTCAAAGAAAGGAGGAGGTCCATCCCTGTGAGACATCTTTCTCTAGGTGGTTAAGCCTAAATACGTGAGCACGAGGCTCCGATACCAATTGAAAGGATCAAGATGCCCAAGAGGGGGGGTGAATTGGGCTAATTCTAAATTTCTTTGCAATAATTAAGTCCTATGGTTAGCCCAATTAACCCCTTATGCCTAGAAAGTGTATCTATTGATCTACCGCACAAAAGTTTAGCAACCTATGTTCCAATCCTACTCTAGCATGACAATTCTATGAATGTAAATGACAAGAATTGAATTGCTCAAAGGAAATGCTCAAAGTAAATAAGGACGGAGAAACACGGCGATGTTTTGCTGAGGTATCGGAGAGTCGCCACTCCCCACTAGTCCTCATTAGAGCACCCGCACAAGGGTGTAGCTCCCCCTTGATCCATGCAAGGATCAAGTTCTCTCTATGGGTTGATTCTTCGACACTCTGTCGTGGTGAATTACCCACAACCGCTCACAACTTGAGTTGGGTCATCCACAAGCTCCACCGGATGATCACCAAACTCCAAAATACCACCAAGCCATCTAGGTGATGGTGATCACCAAGAGTAACAAGCACGAAATCTCACTTGACCACGACAAGCCTAATGAGAAGGGTAGATGCACACTTTGCTACTCTTGATCTCACTAATGAGGGCTCTCTTTGGGATTCTCAAATCTCAACCACCTCACTAGGACTTTGCTCTTCTTGGCACTCTCAAAGGTGTTTCTCAGTTGTTGAAATGAGCAAAAGTACCCCCACATGTGAATGGAGGAAGTATTTATAACCATGGCTGAAAAATGAACCGTTATGTGCTTCTGCGGGGTGACCGGACGCTCCCGTCATGTTGACCGGACGCTCCCATCAGTTCTCCCCAAACTCTAGTATTTAAAATGTGACCGGACATGTCCGGTCGTGATTTCCCCTCTCTGGAACCTTACTGGAGTCGACCGGACGCTAGGACTCAGCGTTCGATCACTTCACCTCTCAGCGTCCGGTCACTTCTAGATGACTTCACCTTGATCAAATGAACTGACCGGACTCTGCGCTAGCGTCCGGTCACATCGAAGCTAGCATCCGGTCAGTATTTGACCCTCCATTCACTTCCAACTCTCGATCATATGTGAATGAAGTTTGCTCCAATGGATCTATGGGCTTTTTAGGAGCTACCTAGTGCTAGGTTTAGCAAGTGTGCACCACACCTAACCCACTAGACTCACCTAGGTCAAGCTACCCATCCATACCCCCCTTAATAGTATGGCCAAAGGAAAAACAAAGTCCTAAACTACTCTAAGTGTCTCTTCAACTCCAATCGATACTTAGAACTAGTCCATCCTTAACCTTGTCGTCCATCCTTTGAAAATCAAAATGATTTCCATAATAGGGGCATGACCACCATGATAGCCCAATTGATCTCCATTACCTTGACCTAACTTAATTGCCTCTACAAAACACACGTTAGTCACAGTAATCACGTATTGTCATTAATCACCGATACCCAACTAGGGGCCTAGATGCTTTCAATCTCCCCCTTTTTGGTGATTGATGACAATACCACCTTGAGTATGTGAAAGAGTTGAGGTTTTAAACATGCTTGGTTGATATAAGTTTTTGTTAATAAGAACAAAAGAATTAGGCAAGCTTATATGACCTAAGCCAACTTGATATACTCAAAAGATATGAAATAAGCATGAGTACAAGTAATAAAGCTCATTTGCATCGGAGTAAAACGTGGAAGCAAAGCAAATGAGCATAACACTAGTGATATGACATATAAAAGATTCAAAGTAGAGAGCACACATGTCACATATCACGATCACATAGATATCACTATCACATAAATATAGTTTGATGCATAAAAGTAAAGTCACGAATGCATAATAGTGTATCACACATAAAAACCAAATATAATAGATAAACTTAGCTCCCCCTAAGTCGCTCCCCCCTAGATCTAACATACTCGATCCCTCTCCCCATTTGGCATCAAACACCAAAACCTAAGGGTTGGTCGGCAGGGCTGCAGCGGACGAGTCAGGCGCTGAGGTACGAGGAGCGAGCTAGAACTGTGTGCCATCATCATTTGACCCTGAGCTCTGAGCTGTCTAACCCTGTGTAGCTAGAAGTGATGCTAAAGCGGTCTGGGTCAGATCAGAGACTGGAGCGGCCATAGACTGTGCAAGTATCACTGAAGGAGGTGGCTCTGATGATGCAATAGAAGAAGGGAGCATCTCTATAGTCCCAGTAATAGGTGCAACTATAGAAGGACCTGGGACATGTAAATATGGTAGAGTAGGCTGCCCTATCAACTCACTGAAAGTCACTCTAAGGCTCCTGGAGACTAAGGTATCTAGCACTAGCAGTGAGGAAGTCTGAGCCGGTGTGAAACCTATCCGAAGAGGTGTGAACTATGGGGCTAGCACTAGCGAGGCAAACCACTGGGACACCTACTCTGTAGGTGAAGCAAACTATGCTGGTGGCTGTCCCTGACTCTGAAGCCCACTAAGCTGTAAAGCTAGAGTGATAGAAGTGGTGGTAGGCTGACCTAGCTAGGGCGAAGATTTGGCGGTGGAGCCCCAATAGCCGTCACAACATGCAGTATAAATCCAAGGAGCTGCTACTGCATGAGGAGCTACTGCTGATGCATGGTTAGTCTCCTGAGCCTGGCGAGCCTGATCCTACCTCATCCGCTCAAGTATGACAAGTAGAGCGGGATCAGTCTACGGTGTAGATGGAGCTAAACTAGAGCTACCAGCCTTATGGTCATGTCATCGTAGAGGCATATGAGGAATAGGCTGGTAGTCATCATCTGAGCTGTCACTGGGGTCGCTCACAACAATCCCCTCCTACTGAGCATTAAGCTGCTCCTCCTCTATAGCTGCTATGCTCTTGATGGTCTCATCCTACTAAGCTGCAGTCTCTAGCACCTCTAGACGTTGGCTCAGCTAGCTGGGTGTCCTCACTACACTATGTCGAATCATCTGAGTCATGTTGTATGTACGGAACTCTGTAGTAGCACCACTATACTCTGCTAGCATCTCTGGTGGCCTCACAGTAACTGCCCTGTGGATCAAGAATGTAATCTAGTAAGCATATGGCAGCTGCCTGTGACCCCTGAATCGCTCTATAATAGTATCCTCCATCTCTAATAGAAGGAGATCCCAAATGTCAAACACTGTCTGCTGCATCAGAGTGTTTAGTAACTATAACTGTATGCGAGTCAAGCCCTCATGATACCCCATCCTCGGAAGCAGTGTCCTCCTCATAATGGCATCAAGCACTCTAGCAGTGGGAGTGAGATCACTAGGTGTCCTGCTAGACCCCTCGCCGAATGGCTCTGTGAAGCAATGGCGGACTAGATCTATAGGGGGCACCATACCACCATGATGGCATCTGGGGGGCGTTGTCTATCCATAGCAAACCTCATGTAGCCGGATGGGCTACTCCTAAAGCCTGAGTATCTCTCTGACCCTAGTGCTCGTCAGCCTGTAATCTCTGCCTCTGAATGCAAAGTGTATAAATCTATGCCATAGGTCAATCTAGAGTGTAGCATAGAACTGATGGACCCAAGATGGAACATATAAGCCTATCCGTCCAAGTAAATCTGTCAGCCCTGGCAGGTAAGCTAGGTAAGGGTGAATATGCTCTCCAGCTGCTACTACAATGGTCTCAATGTTGCACACCCTCTGAGATCTAAATACGGCCCCACTGTTAAGATATGCATTATAAAAATCTTCCTGTAGAGGTGTGTAGAAACCCTCTGAAGCACGCTCATCCCGCCTTGGTGGAAACCACTGCTCAAAGTCCACAAATCTGAGTTGTTGAACCTGCTTGGTCGTGGTAGCCCTCAAATCCAAGTGAGTCATTGGAGGCGGACCCTATGGTCTAGGCGGTGGGCGAGAACCCCTCCGCTATGTCTCTGACCTCGGTGTGATTGGAGCACGGGTATGACCAGAGCGGCGAAGCTATGGCTGAGGTGCCCGCTCTATCTTCTCGGCCTGCTCTCCCTCCTAAGTCTGCTCTGCTGGCTGTGGCTACTGTTGTGACTCCCCCTGAGTCTAACTCTCATCAATAGCCACACGCCATCCTCCAACCATGAGGGTCCTAGCTGGACCACCATGACGGCGCTCAACCTGCTCAAGTGCAGCCCTTGTAGATGGAGAAAGCTGATCTAGAACAACAACACCACTCCGAGCTTCTCTCTCTCTGCGTGCTCTGTGGCCTCTGCAACTGCGGCTGCTCTCGCTGTATCTGCATTAGGGTACTTGCGCTTCCTCATCACTAGCTTCTTTGTCGCCTTCCCTTTTGCATCTATAGGCTGGCAAGGCGGGGGCCTTAGATCCTCATCACCGGGACCACCTCCGACATTCTTGACATGAGCCATCTAATGGATCTGAAAAGAATAATTGTCACTGACAAAGATCAACAACCAACTATCACTTCCGAGGTTTGGCCTCGATCCGTACTCGCGAGCTTGGCCCCGAGTTAACTGACAAATGCCAAAGGGACCACAATGGCACTGACTCGCTGCACGATAGAATAGATAGAATATACAAATAAATACAATAGATCTAAAGATACGAAATCCTAGGAAGCAAGCAATTAGGAACAAAATTGGAAATGAGGGCTTGCTACCTGACGAACTGGTGAACCGTAAAGCAGAGGAATGACACTCAGGGAACCACCGAGAATCCTAGGGTTAGGGTGCGCTGGTCGGCGTGGATCGGCCATGGAGATCCAAAGTGAGCACTGGAGATGCTTGTGAAGGCGACAGGGATTTCGGCGAGGCACTAGTGGCGGTGCTGACGATGCTAGCGGCGCTAGGGCACAAGCTCGGTGGCGTTTGGTGTGTTGGCAGCACTGGAGCAGAGCACGGTGGTGTGGGATTGCTACGGGCAGCAGCGGGTAGTGCTAGGGCACGGGTGCAGTGGCGGCGCTGGAGCTGTGCAAGCGGTGGTGCAGGCAGGGCTCGGCGGCGGCGCTGGAGCTGCACGGGCGACGACGTAGGCGCGGGTAGGCGCGGCGGCACAGGGACATGGTGGCGTGAGCAGGGCGTGGGCATGGTGGCGTGTGGTGAGCAGGAGCAGGGCGGTCCGGTGAGCTGCGTGGCTAGGGCACGGCTCGATGATGTGGGCGCGGCGGTTATAAAGGGTCCCCCAAGACGTAATAGAAAAGGAAACTAGAAAGAGACCGGATCCCGTACGTTTTCTACTGACCGGATGCTCCGGTGGTAGCGACCGGACGCTGCCACCCAGCGTCCGGTCAATTTCAGAGAGGTCCAAAATCCCTGGAATCATGACCAGACGCGTCCGATGAACCCCGACCGGACGTAGCCAGAGTATGGTGCAAGCAGTCTCGTTCGTCTTCGATCGACCGGACACTGGATCGCCATCTAACCGGACGCTGGGAAAGCACTGTTTCAGCATCCGGTCACTCCTTCTCAGCAGTAGTTCACCTCCTATGAACTGACCAGACGCTGGACATCAGAGTCCGGTGCAGCGTCCGGTCACTCTTTTTCCAGCAAATCTTCAAAGTCCTTCGTTCTGCCTGTACCCAATCAAGTCCCAACTTCAATAAGATCCAAATAAACACCAATTGGAACTGATGTGAGTGACCTCTCTCAAACCCTTAAATTTTTCAAAATATTTTGCCTTAGGCTATAATTCTTTTTAAGAAAATAGGCAATAAGAGGGCAATTGAAGATAAACGGCAAAGCAACATTCATGCATATGCAATGCAATACTTGAAAGTAAATCTAGTTGCTTGTCAAGTTTGATCCAAGGTTAAGCTTCTTCACACGCTTTTTGGCGGTTATCTTAACCATGTTAGACAAGCCCTATATGCATTACCATAAAAAGTAAACATGTTGTATATTACAATGCAATGCAAGGGACAACACAAGCTCATTTTTAGTGAAGTTACTAAAATCAAGAACATTGAGCTCATTCCGCAATCGACAAAAAGTCACCTCATCTAGCGGTTTAGTGAAGATATCCGCTAATTGATCCTCGGCCCTTACACCTTCTAATGAAATATCATTCTTTGCAACATGATCTCTAAGAAAGTGATGGCGGATATCTATGTGCTTGGTGCGAGAGTGTTGAACCAGATTATTTGCAAGTTTTACCACACTTTCATTGTCGCACAAAAGAGGTACTTTTTCTAGAATTACACCATAGTCTAGCAAAGTTTGTTTCATATAAAAAATTTGTGCACAACAAGCACCCGCGACAATGTATTCTGCTTTGGCGGTGGACAAAGCCATACTATTTTATTTCTTGGAGGACCAAGACATAAGTGATCTACCAAGCAAATGGCACCCTCCAGATGTGTTTTTTCTATCCACTTTGCAACCGGCATAATCCGAATCAGAATAACCAACTAATTCAAATATAGCTCCTTTGGGATACCAAAGGACAATGCTTGGTGTGTGCTTAAGATACCTAAGGATTCTTTTAACGGCAATCAAATGAGTTTCCTTAGGATTAGCTTGAAATCTAGCACACATACACACACTAAACATGATGTCGGACCTAGATGCGGTTAAATATAACAAGCTACCAATCATAGAGCAGTAGAGAGTTTGATCAACTGTGTTACCTCCCTCATCTAGGTTGAGATATCCATTAGTTGGCATTGGTGTTTTGATTGGCTTACATTCATCCATCTTGAATCTCTTGAGAAGATCATTTGTATATTTCTCTTGAGAGATGAAAATCCCTTCTCTCATTTGCTTGACTTGAAAACCAAGAAAAAATGTAAGCTCTCCAATCATTGACATCTCAAACTCCTTCGACATCAATTCACCAAACTCTTTGCAAGAATCTTCATTTGATGATCCAAAGATGATATCATCAACATACACTTGACAAATAAAAATATGCCCATCAAGCTTCTTGGTGAATAGTGTGGTGTCGACCTTCCCAATGGTGAAGCCCTTCTCAATAAGGAAGTCCTGAAGACGCTCATACCAAGCTCTTAGGGCTTGCTTAAGCCCATATAACGCCTTGGACAACCTATAAACATGATTTGGATATCTAGGGTCTTCAAACCCGGGAGGTTGATCAACATAGACTAGTTCATTAATAAAGCCATTTAAAAATGCACTTTTCACATCCATTTGTTATAGTTTCATGTCATGATGTGATGCATATGCAAGGAGGATACGAATGGCTTCTAGTCTTGCAACCGGTGCAAAGGTCTCTCCAAAATCCAAACCTTCAACTTGAGAGAACTCCTTTGCAACTAGTCTTGCCTTGTTCCTCACAACTACGCCTTGATCATCTTGCTTGTTGTGTAACACCCACTTTGTTCCAATAACTCTTGCACCTTTTGGCCACTCTTCAAGAGTCCAAACTTCATTGCAGGTCAAGTTGTTCAACTCTTCATGCATGGCATTTATCCAATCCGGATCTTGAAGAGCTTCTTCTACCTTAGTAGGCTCAAAACAAGAGACAAAAGTGTGATGTGCAATAAATGAAGCAAGTTTTTGTGAGCGAGTCATTACACCCTTTGATGGACTCCCTATGATGAGATCTTGTGGATGATCTTGTAGTAGAGGTGTGTTTCTTATATTGACCATTTGAGGAGGAGGTTGTGGAGCATCAACATCTTGTGCTTGTACCACCATTTGATCATGGAAGACATGAGTGTCTTCATTTTCTACTCTCCCATCTTTATCACCATCTTCTGGCACATTTGATGAAGAAGGTGGATCAATCACTTGTACATCATCTTCATCATCTTTAGGCTTGATGTCTCCATCCAGAATGTTCTTTATGGCCTCCCTCAATGGTTCATCACCTACATCATCAAGATTCTCATGTGTTCCTTGGGAGCCGTTAGATTCATCAAATTCCACATCATATGTTTCTTCAACCAAGCCAGTGGCATGATTAAATACTCTATATGCTTTGGACTTTGATGAGTAACCAACAAGAAAACCAATATCACAACATCTTTGAAACTTCCCTAGGTGTTGCCGCTTCTTGTAGATGTAGCATTTGCAACCAAACACCCTAAAGAAGGAGACATCCGGCTTCTTCCCATTGAGCAACTCATAAGGTGTCTTGCCAAAGAACTTTTGAAGGAATAGGTGGTTGGATGCATAGCATGCGGTGTTGATAGCTTCCGCCCATAGAGCTTCAGGGGTGTTGTACTCTTCTAGCATTGTTCTTGCAAGAGTGATCAATGTCCGGTTCTTTCTCTCAACTACACCATTTTGTTGAGGAGTATATGTTGCGGAGACCTCATGCTTGATCCCAACTTCATCACAATAGGCTTCAATGTTTGTGTTGTCAAATTCCTTCCCATTGTCACTTCTAATCTTCTTGAGCATCACTTCAAATTCATTTTATGCTCTCTTGGCAAACTTCTTGAAGCAAGATGCAACTTCGGATTTGTCATGAAGGAAGAATACCCATGTGTATCTTGAATAGTCATCGACAATCACAAGACAATAAAGATTTCCTCCCAAACTCTTGTATGTTGTTGGTCCAAATAAGTCCATGTGAAGGAGTTCTAGCACTCTTGTGGTTGATATGAAAGCTTTTGTTGGATGAGTATTTGCATCTTGCTTGCTGGCTTGACATGCACTACAAAGCTTGTCCTTCTCAAACCTCACATCCTTCAACCCTCTCACCAAATCATTCTTCATTAGCTTCTTGAGTGAGCTCATCCCAACATGAGCAAGTCTTCTATGCCATAGCCACCCAAGTGTTGTTTTGGTGAATAGGCATGTTTTCAAATTAGCATCTTCGGAGGTTGTCGATGAAATATGGTCGGTAGTCTACCTAGGGGTATGCCCAAGGTAGTAGATTATCGGCAGACAGATGCGCAAGCCACAAACAAGACGGTGACGCAAGACAGACATGAAGTTTTATCCAGGTTCGGCCGCCAAGAAGGCGTAATACCTACGTACTGCGTCTGATTGTATTGCTGTATGTCAATGAGAGATGATTTTTAGAGGGGTCCCCTGCCCACCTTATATAGTCCAAGGGGCAGGGTTATAGATCTAGAAACTAATCCTAGTCAGTTACAATTGCCATAGGTGGCCGGATAAGAATTCCTATTCTAACCGACCAAGATTTTGCTTGATCACGAAATCTATCTTGACTCCTTGCGCGGGACTCCGAATTGGTTGGCCGGGTCGTGCGTCGTCTTTTGGTGGACCAGACCCACTGATCCGGGCCGGCCCAAGCTTAGTCGTAAGGGTATAGGGGTTAATACCCCCACAGCTAGTCCCCGAGCACCATGTATTATGCTGCGACACGCCATTTTAACCTTCTCTGAATAGTAAGGCTTAAGTCCTTGACATCCTTGACATCTCTGACCACCGTTGTCACCAGAGAAGTAGGTTATCTGAAGAATGTATGGTGCTCTTAAGAAAAAAGAAAAAGATTTATATCCTGTGAAGTGTGCCCACTTGTATTTCTGAAAAGAAATGTAAGTGAATCTTGAAGCGTAGCATCCTTGATCATTAGAGGCATAGGGGTCGAAAAACAAACACATTCACCGTAAGGTGAAGTGTGCCCACTTAGTCCCTGAGCCTGGTAGTAGGTGACATAGGCACGTGGTGCCAGGGTCTAAAGAGAATTCCCAGTTAAGTTGAGAACCCAATCATCGTACAGACGATACAAAATGCACCGGCAGGTGCATCGTACCGATGTAGTCCCCGGGCTTGCTGGAAGGCGAAGTATGAACCTTATAGCAAGGTCTAAATAAATGTCTCTCAACTGTATGTGAGTACAAATCACATGTAGTCGAGGAGAACAATCTCCGAGCAGTGGTCGGGACAGTTCCCGAGCACGATAATAATCCTTACAATCAATCAAAGCATAGGGGTCGATTAAACAAACACATTCACCGCAAGGTGAAGTGTGCCCACTTAGTCCCCGAGCCTGGTGGTAGGTGATGTAGGCACGTGGTGCCAGGGTCTAAAAAGAATTTCCACTGTAGTTAAGAATACAATCGTCGAACAGACGATACGAGATGCACCGGCAGGTGTATCGTACTGATGTAGTCTCCGAGCTTGCTGGAAGGCAAAGTATGAGCCTTGTAGCAAGGTCTAAATAAATGTGTCTCAACTGTATGTGAGTACAAATCACATGTAGCTAAGGAGAATGATCTCCGAGCAGTGGTCAGGACAGTCCCCGAGCACATTAGTAGTCGGAGCAGTCTCCGAGCACGGCAGTGGTCTGGGTAGTCCCCGAGCACGGCAGTGGTCTAGGTAGTCCCCGAGCACGGCAATGGTCTGGGCAGTCCCCGAGCATGGCAGTGGTCTGGGCAGTCCCTGAGCACGGTAGTGGTCTGGACCATCCTTGAGCACAGTAGTGGTCTGGACCATCCTTGAGCATAAGACATGCAGCGAAGAAACGAATGCCGCTTGTACTATTAATTGGTGTATTTATTTATCTTCTTATTCTGTCAAGTCCAATCGTACACGCCTGGTCAAAAAAGCAGATGGGTATAACACGTCATACTGTCTTCTTGCCCTGTCTAGCAAACAGTCGCTTGGCACTTGAAAGGAGGTGCGTCAGTGTGGGCCCTCCCACACTAGCAACGAAGAGGTGCGTACACTGGTAACGAAGGGACGCGTTTATTGGCGTAGATCTCGAGGTTGTGAAAACAACCATCTGCGGCGCATGCGCACGTCTCCCAAGAATCTCGGGCGGACGAAACGACAGAGCTCTTGGTTATTTATAATATAGAACTGGTAAGTTACTTTTTACCGATCCCCATTATCATTCGCCGCCGTAGCCTTCTTCTTCCTCTTGTCGAACCCTATACCTCTGAAAGCATCACCAATCCCCCCTCCACCGCATCCACCCCTTTAGTAAGGACGGATTAATGGCAAAGAGAGATGCCCAGAAGAAAACCGGAGTCATGGCGAAGGAGTGGTGGAAGTCAAGGAGCAACGAGCAGACCATCGAAGACCTCGTCACCATGGGAGTGCTCCACAACAAGGCACTTGTGGGATGGCACGCGCCGGAAGGAGAAAGCTACCCCGATCCACAACCAGGTGAGATTGTGGTTTTCGAGGATTTCTTCAAGTGGGGTTTTGGGGTTCCAGTGCACCCTTTCCTTCAGGGGCTCTGTTTGTATTACGAGATTGGGATTTGCAATCTGCATCCCAACTCGATTCTTCTTGTCTCCACCTTCATCCATCTTTGTGAAGCCTATGGTGGCTTCCAGCCCCATTTCGACCTTGTAACATCCCGGCCCAGGGCTTAACAGGATTAATAGGATACTCATACCAATAAGTTGCAACTTCTTTTCCGGAAGCCCATCTGCAAATAACTCCGAGGTTAAGCGTGCTTGGCTTGGAGCGATGGGTGACCGACCGGGAAGTTCTTTCCCGGGTGCGCATGAGTGAGGACAAAGTGCGCAGAAAAGACCTGTGTTGGTCTGTGAGGGCAGTCTATATCCTAGAGAAGCTGCTAGATGTAAGCGGGCCCGACCTCGGAGAGGCGGGACGTTACAGACCTCTTTCGCCATCTGTTCTGACTGCGGAAGAAAGGGAGCGGTAGCTCAAAGATAGCTGGAGGCGTATACCTCAATCTACATGATGGGATGAAGGCCCAGTACTTGCACTGCCCTTGGAACACATCACTGGACGACTGATACAAGAAGTGGTTCTACATTCATGAAGAGCCAAACACGATCACCCTGTGCGACATGGGGTTCATTCTAGAGAAGAAGAACAGCTGGTCGGAGAAGCTCGAGCACTTGGAGCAGATCATAGAACTGCTTGGGATGATCCCATGGGAGAAACTGGATGGTCCAAGCGTGGTTGGGAACTTCATCAGCCGAAGGATCCAGCCCTACCAGAGGAGGGTACATCCTAGCTATGAATACCAGGGGAGCGCAGATCCAACGAGGACCAGAAAAGAGGCGCTTGATAAGATCGAAGTCAAGGCCAAGATTGGAGAGCTATTCAACTTAGCCGATCCCAATTATGTCAGGTTAGTGACATCGAGCACGCCTTCAAGCTGGCCCGACCTCCCCTAAAGGTAAATTATGCTTCCTTGTACCTGTAGAGTTATGTTGTAACAAAAATTGACCGTGTTGTCGCCTTTATGTTTCCCAGAGTAATGGTCATGACAGGGCAGCAATGTTCGTGTCTCCACCCCCTGGTGTGGATTGGCCACAAGTTGCCGGCCCAACCGCCCAGACCAGTGCTAGGCCCAAAGATGTCAATTGGGCTGTACTTAGGGTTGGGGAGGAGGCAACGGCCAGGGTTACTGGCAAGCGGCCGGCGGCCAACAAACGTCGTCAGGCCATCTTCCCACTGTCAGATGATGAAACAGAGGATGCAGACATCTTCCGACTTGTCCCTCAAAAGAGGAAGAGACAACTGGAGTCGACGGAGCAGGGTGGCTCCTCTGTGCTAGCAGGGATCGCATCACCGACCACTGCAACACAGAGGACAAGCGGCAAAGGGGTCGAGCGCTCAGCCTCGATGCCAGTACTGGTCATGGAAAAAGACCCGGTGGAACCCGCCGAGCACGTGGAGCATGCACGGTCGAAGAGACGCTCCTTCGCCATGTCATTCCGTGCTTCCAAGCTGTAAGTATTTGTAACCTTGATGTAAGCTTACAATTTGTATTGAATACTATTGTCTTCTAAACTTATCTCTGATATATTAGGTCGGCGTCCACCGAAAATCCTGACCAGCTAGCTAGGTGTGGCATGGCTTCGCCAGCAATGGCGGAAATAACTACCCAGCAGCCGGCTGTGGAGGAACCTGTAGAGAAAAATCCACTGGAACCTCAGCAGACGAGCAGCCAGACGACAGTCCCCGAGCAGCTGGTCGAGAAGAGAGCCGAGCCAAGTACAAGTGCTCCGAGCACTAACCCTGCTAAGGGGGATACTTCGGCGCCAAGGGGACCAGACCAAGCTGAGGAACAGCAGCCAGAGGTGGCACAGAGCACGCTTGCCGATGCTATGGCTCGTGGGAAAGCCATAGTGGTCGTAGAGACTACAAACTCTAGACCAGCGCCGCCTCCTGAACAAGAGGCTGAAGAGGCCAAAGTAGAAGAGATCCTGGGCCATCCCCAAGACAAATGACAACATGTATATGTGTCGCGTTGGCGGAACGACGAGTGGTTATACATGAGGAAATCCTAGAGGTCGAAGAGACCCTAAAAGTTGAACAAGCGGCAAAACGTCTGGTGATAGAAGTCCAGGTATGTTTGGCTTGACCACTTGATCCTGCTATTTAGTCGAACTGTCTGACTTAGCTTGTTTATATACAGGACTTGATGAAGACCACAAAGTACCGAAAGAGGTGCTTTGACCAGATTGAGGGAATCACTGCAAATAATAGAGAACTGGCGGCCGAGGTGGAACGCTTGCGCCGCCAACTTGAAGCCGCCGACCAGGAGAGGACGGAGCAAGAGGCACAGAACCAGAACCTGGTCGTCCAGCTCAGTAACAAAGAGCAGGAAAAAACAAGTTGTCATTTTATCACAGCAAGTGCATGACACGTGTTATTGCATTGTTGGTAGTGACAGCTATAGTGCAGGCTTAGAAGCCGAAGTAACCCGTCTCCAAGAGGAGAATGGCCATGTGACCGCAGAATGTGGTTGCCTGAAGGAGGACAACGAGAAACTGGCACGCGACCAGTCTCAACTCAGGGACCGCACAACCAAGATGAAGGAGGAACTAAAAAGTAAGTGTTCCAGACCACCTTTCTCATTCTATTGCCCGCCTTATCTTGTCATGCAGTTACATTTTGATGTCTTGTACGGTTTGCAGTTTTAAAAGTCAATGCCAAGAAACATCTAGAAGCCGTGATGAAAGATCGTGACGGCTAGAAGGCGCGATGCCTAGAGACCACCAAGGATCGGGACACATGGAAGAACCGATGCCAGGAAGTGGCAACTGGCATTTTGCCCGTCCTCGACCTTATCGATCTGACGCTTACAGAGGAAGCGCCAAGGACGCTGCAGCTTGGACTAGTCGAGAGATGCCGAAAGGCATGGAGTTGGTTCCAAGAGTTCGTGAAGGAGGTGGGTGAGTACACAGGTGCACATGTGCTAAGCATGGTGCGTTCCCACTACCCCCTGATCGATCTCAAGCGCCTAGAGGCTGGGTACCCGAAGGAGGTAGACCCAGACAAGGCTAAGGAGCTTTGGATGACCCAGCTAGACCTATCCTCAAAGATTATTGGCGACATTAACCTATGTGGAGGTGGGACAGCACCTGTACAAGGTATGCCATCGACAAGTCAGTTGGAAACGCCATCAGTTGCAAGCCAACCGATGAAGCTTGCGGTCTCGACTAGCCAGGCATCGGTGGGGCCATCCTCTTCAGCTCGACCAGCACAAGAGTCCCCGAGACTCGAGTAGGATATCGAAAGCAGCGAGCAGTAGGTGCCGCGCGCCCCGACCAGCCAATGGAATAGGCTTAGAGCTGTAGAAGAAGGACATAGTTGTGTTATTGTAAACTTGGGCCTCTTCAGGCAAGCTTGTAATAACGTAACTGTATATCATCATAAGCTTGTTTGCTTTGTATAAAATGTATTTAAGCTTGAAACTCATGTTGGTGTAACTAAGTGAGAACATGTTAACGTTCTGTTTAGTTGTACCATTTTGCTCGACACGTCATCCCGAAAAGTTTGTGCGACCCTAGTTTGCCATGTGGTCGGAGTGTGAGGTGCATGACTTGTGCACACGTAGATGTGGACAAGTCAAACCAAGGGGACCTGCCGATCACCTGTAACATAGAGAGCGGATCCCATGCACGCGTTGGGAGGAACCGGAGATAGGGCCTGCTCTGAAAACCGTAGAAGGAATGGTGGTCGGCTTTTACTGGCTAAGTTAGAATAACCATAAAATTCGAAGTTACACATTAGAGTGGTCGGAGAAATCATAATAGCTTTATTGAAGTAAATCGAAAGTACAAAAGGAGTACATATCTCAGTGGTTAAGCATAGAAATGTCTAAGCTTGTCGATGTGCCACGAGTTTGGTACGTCCGTACCATCCAGGTGAGCTAACCTGTAAGATGTTGGTCGTGTGACTTCCTTGATCATGAAGGGCCCCTCCCATGGGGTTACGAGTTTATGGACGCCAGCCTGGTTCATCTTCCACTTCAGGACCAGGTCCCCGACCACGAAGAACCGCTCTTTAACGTTCTTGTTGTAGTACCTGCGCAAAACAGCAAGGTATTTGGCCATACGTATACAAGAATCGAGCCGCTTCTCTTCTGCGCTATTCACTTCTAGCTCCCGTACTTCATTGACCTTGCCTTCATCGAAGTTCTCTACTCGTGCTGATCTGAAAGCTATATCTGCTGGGAGGACTGCCTCAACGCCGTAAACCATAAAGTACGGTGAGACGCCGGTGTTATGACTGGGCTGAGTTCTGAGGCCCCAGACCACGGCTGGTAACTCTTTGAGCCATCTTCCGAGAGCTTTGTCATTTTCTCTGTACATCCTCTTCTTCAATGCGTCCAAGATCATGCCATTTGCTCGCTCGACTTGTCCATTAGCTCTAGGGTGCGCCACCGAGACGTATTTTACTACTATGCTCCTTTCATTGCAGAAGTCCCAAAAAGCGTTCTTGGTGAACTAAGTACCTAGATCAGTGATGATGCTGTTGGGTATGCCGAAACGGTGGATGACCTAGTCGAGGAACGTGATAGCCTTTTCTGAGGATGCCTATACCAGAGGCATGTATTCTATCCACTTAGAAAATTTGTCGATTAGCACAAAGACGCATGTAAATTTCCTAGGAGCCGGTTTGAAGGGCCCGATCATATCCAGTCCCCAGCATGCGAAGGGCCAAGAGGCTGGTATTGTCTGGATCTCATGTGTTGGTACGTGGATTCTCTTGGTGAAGAACTGACAACCCTCACAGTGGCGGACTAGCTTCTCTGCATCGGCTACTACTGACGGCCAATAGAACCCTGCTCGGAAAGCCTTACCGACCAGCGTTCTTGAGGCTGCGTGGTTGCCGCAGGAGCTAGAGTGGATTTGGTCTAGGTGATGTTCGCCATCCTCCTAGGTTATACACTTCATCAAGATTTCTTCCTTTGCATTCTTGCGCCATAACTTGCCATCGACGAGCAGGTACTGCTTACTGCGACGCATCAGGCGCTCGTTTTCTGTCCGATCAGTGTAACCGCTGCCATCTGTTAGGTACTTGATGAAAGGTATTCTCCAGTCGGGCTCATGAGTGGTCAGAGGCGTTTCGGTGGTGCTCGACATCGGAAACGTAGCCACCAATTGCTGGTCTAGAGGCTTGTCTGCCGTGAAATCTTCCTCTTCGATGGAAGGCGTGAGCAGGTCTTGGATGAATACGCCATGTGGGATTTTGGCTCGGGATGATCCTAACTTTGACAGCGCATCCGCTGCTTGATTCTTGTCCCGGACCATGTGTATGTACTTGATGCCATAGAACCTGCCTTCTAGCTTTCTGATCGATTTGCAGTATGTATCCATCTTTTCGCTGGTCGTGTCCCAGTCCTTGTTGAGTTGGTTGATGACCAGAGCAGAGTCTCCGTAGACATAGAGATGTTTAACGCTGAGCTCAACCGCAATGCGCAAACCATGTAGGCATGCTTCGTACTCGGCGGCATTATTAGATGCTGGAAAATAAATCTTGAGGATGTACCGGAGCTGCTCCTTAGATGGTGACACGAAAAGGACTCCTGCCCCCGCATAGTCAATGTTGAGAGAACCATCAAAGTACATCGTCCAATACTCGTCGGACCCCAGAGAGGTAGGCGTGCTTAAGTCTGTCCACTCGATGATGAAATCGACGAGTGCCTGAGACTTGATTGTAGTACGGCTTGCAAATTCCAAGGAGAAGGGGCATAGCTCCATTGCCCATTTAACGATGCGCCCGTTTGCATCCTTGTTGCTAATGATGTCTCATAGAGGGCACTCAGTCATGACCACCACACGATATCCATCGAAATAATGTTTCAACTTTCGGGATGTTATCAGTATGGCATAGATCAACTTCTGAATCTATGGGTACCTGGTCTTGGACTCATTGAGTACCTGACTGATGAAATAGATTGGTCACTGTACCTTGTAGACGTGGCCGGGCTCGTCGCGCTCGACCACCATGGCCGTGGAGACCACTCGATTAGTAGCCGCAATGTAAAGCAGGAGTGTTTCGTCTTCTCTGGGAGCAGTGAGGACCGGAGGTGACGTAAGGTATTGTTTCAGCTGTGTGAACGCAGCGTCTGCTTCCTTCGACCACTCAAACTTTTCAGATGCTTTGAGCAGTTTAAAGAACGGTAATCCTTTTTTGCCTAATCTTGATATGAAACGGCTGAGGGCGGCCATGCATCCGGTAAGCTTCTGAACATCCTTTACCTTTTTGGGCGGCTTCATGTCCAAGACAGCTTTGACTTTCTCCGGGTTAGGGCTTATGCCGTCATGACTGACGACGTTGCCAAGTAGTATGCCAGAAGGAACACCGAAGATGCACTTTTTTGGGTTTAATTTCCACTGGAATGTGTTAAGAGCTGCAAAGGTGCATTCCAGGTTGTCAACAAGGGTATGTGCTTCCTTGGTTTTGACAACTATATCATCAACATAAGCCTCGACGAGGTCATCTTTTATCTCTTCTTTGAGGCAGGCCTGTATAGCGCGTTGGTAGGTAGCCCCAGCGTTCTTGAGCCCAAACGACATGGTTGTGTAGCAGTAGGCGCCGAAAGGCATAATAAAAGATGTCTTGATCTGGTCGTCCTTTTTTAGAGCAATCTGGTGATAACCAGAGTAACAATCAAGAAAGGAAAGCAGCTCGCAACCGGCGGTTGAATCTACGACCTCGTCTATGCGAGGTAAACCGAAGGGGTCCTTAGGGCAGTGTTTGTTGAGATCAGTGTAATCAACGCACATTCGCCATTCATTATTCTTTTTGCGTACAAGAACTAGGTTGGCTAACCACTCCGGGTGATACACTTCTTTGATAAATCTGGCTGCCAAAAGCCATGTAACTTCTACCCTAATTGCCTCCTTTTTGTCATGAGCGAACCGTCGTAGCTTCTGCTTGATAAGTTTGGCCTTGCCGTTGACATTCAAGGAGTGCTCGATCAAGTTCCGAGGTACACCGGGCATGTCAGCAGGTTTCCATGCGAACACATCCACGTTGCTCCTCAAGAACCTGACGAGCGTGTCTTCCTATTTGGGATCCAGGTTGGCCCCGATAAGGGCCATTTTGCTAGGATCACCATCGACCAGTTGGATCACCTTGTGCTCCTTGGACTTGATGTTCTTGCATGGAGCCTCGAGCTCTGGGATCTCCAGGTGGTCGGCGGAGGTCTTCTTGGCATCGAGCATGGTCTCTGCCATGCGAATAGAGAGGTCGTGAGCCTTTGCTATTTTGAAGCTATCGTCCTCACAAGTATAAGCTACGTATACGTTGCCCTTGAGGGTTGAACTCCTTTCTCGGTAGGCATCTTGAGCACCAGATACCTGTAGTGAGGTATGGCCATGAACTTGGTGAGCGACGGTCGACCAAGAATAGCATGGTAGGTGCCGTCGAAGTCAGCGACCACGAAGTTGACATAGTTAGTGCGGAAGTGGTCTGGGGTCCTGAATTGCGCAGGTAGCGTGATCTGCCCGAGAGGTGTAGAGCTCTGTCTAGGGAGAACACCCCAGAACTGTGCCTCGTATGGCTTGAGTCTGCCTGGGTTATCTTCAGGGCGGGCAGATTGTTCTTCAACAGTATATCGATGGAGCTACCACCGTCGATCAGCACTCTGTCGAACTAAACCTTGTTGATGCAAGGATCGAGGACTAGGGGAAAACGTCCTGGCTTAGGTATTGCAGCTCATTGGTCCTTTCTGCTGAAGGAGATCTCGCGATGAGACCATGGAGGGAGCCGTGGATCGGCGAGGAGGTTATCGGTGTTGGCCACGTTCAAGCAAGCGCGAGCGAGCAGCTTGCGTTCTCGTTTGGTCTCGATGGACACTTTGCCTCTGATGATGGTGTGCACGCGATCGGTTAGCTTGACATACTTGTGACAGGGATCTGCATCTTCATCGTCGTTGTCCTCGTTGCGCTGTTCCCCTGCGTCGTTAGGCTTGTCGGATGTGTCCGGAGCCTATTGACGTGTGTAGATAGACTAGAGAACGTGGCAATTCTCCATAGTATGGTTTGACTTGGGATGGAGCTGGCAGGGCCCTTTCAATGCTTTGGTGTAGTCGTCTTCGTAGTTACGACGTCCGCCCCCTTTTTTAACGGTATTGACCTCGCCGTCGTCTTCCCGAGCACGCTTGCCCCTGTAATCGTCACGGCGGTTACGCCGCTGATTACGTTGGTCGCGGTGGTCGCGGGAGTCATTGCGCTGGTTGCGGCGGTCAAAATTGTTGTTCTGACCACGGTTGCTGCGGTAGTCATCGCGGTGTGGGGGGTGGTCGGAGCGTGGAACCCTTGCTGCTTCTTCGATAATTATCTTTTTAGCGTCATCGACGTCCGCATATTTCTTAGCGGTGGCCAGGAGCGCCGTGACCGATTCAGGCCCCTTGCACAGGAGCTTGTCCCTTAGGGCGTCGTGGAAGCAGAGGCCAGTGATGAAAGCCTCAATTGCCTCGTTGTCGGAGATGGATGGGACCTTGATGCGCATCTCTGAGAAACGCCGGACGTACTCGCGCAGTGGCTCATCTTTTCGATCTTGAATCCATTGCAGATCATATATTGTTGCTGGGTTGTTCGAAAGTAGCAATGAAGTTGTCGATGAAGGCTTGCTTGAGCTCTTGCCAAGAATCGAAGTAGTTCACCGGCAAGCTGACCAGCCATTGGTGACCTGCATGGCCAACAGCGATTGGGAAGTAGTTAGACATGACGTGCTCGTTAGCCATGGCTGATCTGCATGTAGTTTTGTAGATCATGACCCATAATTCAAGGTTTTCCTTGCCATTGTACTTCTGAAGTTTCTCGAGCTTGAAGTTTTTGGGCCATATGACTTGGCGAAGGTGCAGAGTAAACTGCTTCAAACCTGGTGGGCCGTGGGTAGTGTCATATTCCATACGGCGATAACTTTCGTGGGATGCTCGATCATTAGCTCTCTGGTTGATGCGATCGCGCAGATGGCGTTCCCCGAGGTAGCAGCGGAGATCGTTATTGCCATCATGGCAATCCCGGTTGCCATCCTAATTAACCCTGCGGCTGCGGCGATTATCGCGGTTATCTCGGCGGTTGTCATCCCAAACTTCGCGGCGGTTGTCCTCCCAATGGCGGTTGTCGTCCCGACCACCATCGGGACCACCGTTTTCGCCTTGACGGTTGTCTAATGGGTCGTTGTTGCGCGAGCCACGTTGGTTGAGTGGCTGTGAGCGACTTGAGTATTGGTGGCTGTGGCTTGATTCGACTGAAACGGATGGAGCCCGGGCTTGATTCACCATCTCCGCGGTCTGAGCCATAGCAGCCGTCAGATAAGCTTGTATATCATCGCGAACTACCTAGGTTTCGGGGGTGTTGGGTAGCCATTGCATTGTCGCCATAGCAACGGCTACGTTGGCGCTTGGAGTCCTAAAGACCTGTTTGTCCCCCACCCTATCGAAAGCATTGTTGAGGTCGCGTGGCTGGACCCTTATGCGTCGTGCCTCCTCTTCTGCTTCAGCTTCGATTTGCCGGCGATTAAACCGGTCAATATTGCGTGCCTTGCGTGCAATCCTTTCTTGTTCTGTTTCGCCAACTGCTAGCGGTTCGTCATTGCTGACAACATTGATCAAACCCCCTCGCCTTGGCGGGAAAGACGGGAATTGCGGGAACCCCGGGGTGTGGTCTAGGATATCCAAATCGTATTCGATGCCTTCATTATCATGATGCTGGAGCTCGGTGTGGATGAAGGCGTTAGATGCGATGCCAGATGAGGAGCTGGAGTCACCCTCTTGGACCGTGTGGACGGATCCTTCTTGATAACGATCCGGATCATGTTGACGAAGTTGCTTGGCCTTGGCCGAGGCTGACGTACAAAACACAGATCCGAGCAGCGTTGTATGTTATACACGTAGTTGGAGGCAGCGTTTCGTAGGCCGTAGGGCTGGGTCTGGTAGTTCTCCGTCGAGGCTTCGTACTCGAAGAGCCAAAGACCTGTCGCGGAGGCTGGCCAGCGACGAGCGAAGCGCCCTTTAGGAGTAGATATGACCACGAGATCTATACCAAGTCATGCAGGATGACTGGCCTGAGCTAGTTGGGTAGATCTATTGTGGGGAGTGATTACCTACTCATTAGGTCGACTTTGAATTGTACTTACCAGAGCTAGGGTTTCAGCGAGTTTGGTGCTGACCTGATCGATGGAGTCGAGAAGGTCGGTGTTGTCGATCTGCTTCCCTTTGTAGCGGGGAAGCGGACGACGGGTTGTCGGCGTGGCTGAAGATGATGCAGGCATGGTCGGAGCCAGATGTACCATGGTCGGAGCCAGATCCATTGTGGTCGGAGCTATATCCACCGTGGTCAGAGCCGTGTACACCGTGGTCGGAGCCATAGCCGATGCAGGTGAAGCAGTGGTCGACACAAATTGAATCTGCGCTTCCTCCATGGTCATGGCGATGAAGTCGTTGGAGCCGGTGGTCCAGGTGATCTGGTTGATGGTGAACGTGAGGCCATACGGTATAGCCACGGAGCTGGAGATGATGACCATCTTGTTTGCTTGGAGAGCAGTACGCACACCCCCCACCTGGCGCGCCACTATCGACGAAATATGGTCAGCAGTCTACCTAGGGGTATGCCCAAGGTAGTAGATTGTCGGCAGACAGATGCGCAAGCCACAAACAAGACGGTGACACAAGACAGACATGAAGTTTTATCCAGGTTCGGCCGCCAAGAAGGCGTAATACCTACGTCCTGCGTCTGATTGTATTACTGTATGTCAATGAGAGATGATTTTTAGAGGGGTCCCCTACCTGCCTTATATAGTCCGGGGGGCAGGGTTACAGATCTGGAAACTAATCCTAGTCAGTTACAATTGCCATAGGTGGCCGGATAAGAATTCCTATTCTAACCGACCAAGATCTTGCTTGATCGCCAAATCTATCTTGACTCCTTGTGCGGGACTCCGAATAGGTTGGCCAGGCCACACGTCGTCTTTTGGTGGACCGGACCCACTGATCCAGGCCGGCCCAAGCTTAGCCGTAAGGGTATAGAGGTTAATACCCCCACAGAGGTGAAATCCACTAAGTATAGATTGTTGTATCTAAATCCTTTGAATATCACTTGATCATCATCCTTCTTAGATACAACAACTTTATTCTCAGTGAATAAGCATTGGAAGCCAAGATCACACAATTGTCCAACGAATAGCAAGTTGAAGCTCAATGAAGCAACATAGAGCACATTTGAGATAGAATGATCATTTGATATTGCCACTTTGCCCAATCCTTTAACCTTGCCCTTAGAATTATCTCCAAATGTGATTCTTTCTTGCCCATCTACTTCTTCATCTAGTGAGGTGAACATACGAGGATCACCGGTGATATGTTGTGTGCAACCACTATCAATAACCCAATGGCTTCCACCGGTCTTGTAGTTCACCTACACACAAGAGATCAAGCTTTAGGAACCCAAACTTGTTGAGGGCCCTTCACCTTCTCAACAAGTGACTTTGCAACCCAAATTTTCTTAAGCCTATTCTTGTTTGGAGGTCCTAAGAACATGACTTTCATCTTTCCACTAGAATCCTTTCTAAGCATGTAATGAGCATTGAAGGCAAAAGGTCTAGCATGCTTGGGCAAGGGTTGTGGTGGTGGAGTTTGGCACTCATGGGCAAAGTGCCCTTCTTGTCCATACTCAAAACACTTCTTTGGCTTTGGCTTTTGTTGTTGTTGAGCTTGAGCCTTCTTCTCTTTGTTTGCCTTGTACCCAATGCCACTTCTATCCATCTTCATGACGGTGTTCATAGTAGCTCACTTTGAAGATGCTTGCCTCTTGTGAACTTGCTCAATCCAATCTTGAGATGCTCTTTCTCCAACTTGAGCTTCTTGTTCTCTTCCTTGAGAGCATCATTATTTTTCTCTTGCTTGAGCTTCTTGTTCTCTTCTTTGAGCTTCTCATTCTTAAGAATCAAGTCACCATCATGATCACTAGTTTCACACACTATGGTGTTGGTGGTCTTGAGCTCTTCAAGATCTTTCTTGAGCTTTTCATTGTCATTCTTGAGCTTGACAAACTCATAATTATCGGCCTCAACCACTTGCTTGCCCTTGCTACTAGAACTTTGCTCAATGCTCTCAATGATCAAATCATCGCATGATGTAGCTATATCAATCTTAACAACATTGTTAGTAGCATCTGTGGCTCATTGGATAGAAATTCTTGAGCAATGACAAGATTATCATGATTAATCTTAAGAGTAGTATATTCTTCTTTTAGCTTGTTGTGGCTAGTGGTGAGCTCTTTGTGCATCCCCTCAAGTTTATCATGTTTATCTTTAAGCTCTTTCTTAGAAGATTTGAGCTCCTTGAGTTTGGATGATATAGCATCATTTGCTTCTCTAAGCTCAACACTAGCCTTTTCGTCTATATCATATTTTACTAAAAGTGAATCATTCTTAGCCTCTAGTTTTTCATTCTTAGCTCTACTCTTTCTAATGTTCTTAGTGTATTGATTTAGCAATTTACCAAGATCATCATAAGAAGGTGATTCATATTCATCATCATCACTGTCGCTATCATCATTGCTAGCATGTTCATCACCACTACTATCATCATTTGATACCTTGTGATCACCCTTGGCCATAAGGCATAGGTGTGTAGGGGATGATGGCGGTGGTGGCGATGAAGATGATGAAGAGTCAATAACAATGGCGGCCACCTTCTCGTTGTCACTATCATCATCGGATGAGCCACTAGATGAATCAATATCCGTGAGCCAATCACCGACGATGTATGCCTTTCCACTTTTCTTCTTCTTGTGGAAGTCCTTCTTCTTGCCATCTCTCTTCTTGTATGGCTTGGTTTTCTTCTTCTCATCTTCTTCTTCATTGCTTGAGTCATCTTTCTTTCCCTTATACTTGTTCTTGAACTTGTCTTTCTTGGGCTTGGTGCATTAGTGTGCTAGATGACCAAGTTCTCCACAATTGTAGTAATCCATCTCGGAGATTGGCTTTCTTCTAGAGCTAGTGAAGAACTTCTTCTTGCCATCAAACTTGATGCCACTCTTGTTGAGCTTCTTTAGCATCTTGGCGGTTCTTCTCACTATGAGAGCAAGACTTGCATCATCAATTTCATCATCAGTTGAGCTCTCATACTCAAGTCTTGCTTTGCCCATCTCTTGGCTAGCCTTGAATGCCAAGTCTTTGTCTTTATTCTTGTTAGAGGATTAGCCATCATGAGCATTGATTTGTCCCAAGATTTATGTTGGTGTAGTGGTGGACAGATCACCTTGATGTAGTACAGTCACAATATGCCCATATTTGTCACTGGGGAGGACGCTCAAGATCGTTCTTACAACATCAGATGGTTGCATTTGAGTGAGTCCAAGCCTATTGACTTCCTCTACAAGAACATTCAAGCGTGAATACATTTCATTAGCACATTCTTTGGGAAGCATCTCAAAAGAGTTAAGTTTTTTCATGACAAGATGATAGTGTTCCTCACGCTCACTCTTTGTTCCCTCATGGAGCGCACAAATGTCCGACCATAGTGCATGGGCGTCTTTGTGGTTCCTCACCTGGTTGAACACATCTTTGCAAAGGCCTCTAAAGATGGTGTTTTGAGCCTTTGCATTCCATTTTTCGTAATTTACCTCATCGCCTTGTAGGTGTGTAGCATCCTGAGGTTTTGGGAAGCCTTGTGAGGCAACTCTAAGTATCCCAACATCTAGAGCTTCTAGATACGCCTCCATGTGGATTTTCCAATATGGAAAATCATCCCCCTCAAAGATAGGAGGAGGTCCATCCCCATGAGATATCTTTCTCTAGGCGGTTAAGCCTAAATACGTGAGCACGAGGCTCCGATACCAATTGAAAGGATCAAGATGCCCAATAGGGGGGGTGAATTGGGCTAATTCTAAATTTCTTTGCAATAATTAAGTCCTATGGTTAGCCCAATTAACCCCTTGTGCCTAGAAAGTGTATCTATTGATCTACCACACAAAAGTTTAGCAACCTATATTCCAATCCTACTCTAGCATGACAATTCTATGAATGTAAATGACAAAAATTGAATTGCTCAAAGTAAATGCTCAAAGTAAATAGAGAAGGAGGAACGTGGCGATGTTTTGCCGAGGTATCGGAGAGTCGCCACTCCCCACTAGTCCTCATTGGAGCACCCGCACAAGGGTGTAGCTCCCCCTTGATCTGCGTAAGGATCAAGTTCTCTCTACGGGTTGATTCTTCGACACTCTATCATGGTGAATCACCCACAACCGCTCACAACTTGAGTTGGGTCATCCATAAGCTCCGCCGGATGATCACCAAACTCCTAATCACCACCAAGCCATCTAGGTGATGGCGATCACCAAGAGTAACAAGCACGAACTCTCACTTGATCACAACAAGCCTAATGAGAAGGGTGGATGCACACTTTGCTACTCTTGATCTCACTAATGAGGGCTCTCTTTGGGATTCTCAAATCTCAATCACCTCACTAGGACCTTGCTCTTCTTGGCACTCTCAAAGGTGTTTCTCAGCTGTTGGAATGAGCAAAAGTACCCCCACATGTGAATGGAGGAAGTATTTATAACCATGGCTGAAAAACAATCCGTTATGTGCTTCTACGGGGTGACCGGACGCTCCGGTCAGTTCTCCCCGAACTCCAGTGTTTAAAATGTGACCGGACACGTCTGGTCATGATTTTCCCTCTCTAGAACCTTACTGGAGTCGACCGGACGCTGGGACTCAGTGTCCGGTCACTTCACCTCTCAACGTCCGGTCACTTCCAGACGACTTCACCTAGATCAAATGAACTGATCAGACTCTACGCCAGCGTCCGGCCACACTGAAGCCAACGTCCGGTCAGTATTTGACCATCCATTCACTTCCAACTCTCGATCATATGTGAATGAAGTTTGCTCCAATGAATCTAAGGGTTTTTTAGGAGCTACCTAGTGCTAGGTTTAGCAAATGTGCACCACACCTAACCCACTAGACTCACCTAGGTCAAGCTACCCGTCCATACCCCCCTTAATAGTACGGCCAAAGGAAAAACAAAGTACTAAACTACTCTAAGTGTCTCTTCAACTCCAATCGACACTTAGAACTAGTCCATCCTTAACCTTGTCATCCATCCTTTGAAAATCAAAATGATTTCCATCGCAGGGGCATGACCACCATGATAGCCCAATCAATCTCCATTATCGTGACCTAACTTAATTGCCTCTATAAAACACACGTTAGTCACAGTAATCACGTATTGTCATTAATCACCGAAACCCAACTAGGGGCCTAGATGCTTTCAGAATCGAAGTTAGGAGCAAAGGGGAGAGGAAAGGGGAGGCTTGAATGCTTGGGAGCTCTTTTGGACAGAGTTAGGTCGCAATAAATGAGTGGGTAACGGTTAGAAGAGAGAAGAGAGCTATTTATACTCTTAGGTAAAAACTAACCGTTCAGATATGCGTCAGAATCGCCAGAACTTCTGGCTCTACGCAAAAACACTGTTCACACACATATACCACTAGGTTAGCTCAACTAGAGTCAGAACTCCCAATGGCTGTCGGGACTTCCGGTAGCCGGGACTTTCGGCTTCCGTTGGGACTTCTGACGACCAACCAAGCCTGTCGACTAAGTCCAAGGCGTCGGGACTCCCCAGGAGTCGGGACTTTCGACAGCCGGAACTTCTGGCTCACGCCAGGACTTTCAGCGGCCAAAAGTCCACAAATAATGTCTAAGTGTTCGTGAGGTGATTTTAGTGTCACTCTTTTGATTTTTTTAAGCTTGAGCACTCTAACTTTCTCAGACCATCTAAACTTGCATCCCTCTTTATAGTACGATGAACCCTAAACTCAAAACAAAAGATAAAAACTTTGGAGAGCACTTTGGGTTCGTCCGCTTTTTCAACTTCAAGAATTAAGGGATACCATTTCATCTTAAATCAACTCTTTAAAACTTTCATGGGGCTAAAGCTGCAATATATCTTATTAAGATCTCATTAGTCCCTAGTTTGGATGTCATCAATACACCAAAACCCACATAGGGGACAAATGCACTTTCACTAGACCAATAAATCTTTGAGATTAGCGAAGTCACCACAGACGCCTCACTATCGACGAAAATATTGCCTACCACTAAAAGCACAATGTCGTTAAATCTTGGAATATTCGCTTTTACAGGGAGTCGAACCCAAGATGCTACTAAAGCTCTTGTAACCACTAGGCTGCATGCCCTTTCACTTCCTCTATATATTTTTGTAATATAAATCTCTATTATATATCTCCATCTCTACTATATGAAGTAGGAAGTGTCTCAAATTATTTGAGCATGTATGCTAGGATGGTCTAGCCACAAGTTGTAATCTTGTACACCTTCTAGGGTGCTTGCCAGAAGGGTGTTGTTTGTATGAAACGATGCACAAATCTTTTGTGTATTCGAGAGAAAAAAAGATTACTACTGAAGTGCTCAGAGTTTCTCTCTGACATTGCTACTAGCCCTATGAAAGTGTCAAGACTGAGCAATACTGAGTTTGGCCTCCGCGGGAGGGGTTTCGATCAATGTGGGGATTCTTCAAATTGTCTATATAACCCATGTGACTAGTTAGCACTATGCTCCGGTAAGACGCTCGAAGAAAAAAAGGTGAGAAGAATAGTGGCCAGCGACCCCAAGAATCAGAGATCATGGCCACCAACTTGAAAGCCCTAGTTTGGTTTTGGATAATTGATGAAATCTATTTGGACTAATCCTTGCATCTAAGTGTGTGACTAGATAGGATGGTCCAATCCAAGTGGAGCAAGATGAAGTCCATGGTAATGGTGATGGACATGTGATGATGATGATCATGCTCTAAACTTGAAAAAGAAGAAAGAGAAAAATAAAATAGGCTTAAGGCAAAGGTATAATTGATAGGGCCATTTTGTTTTTTCCACTCAAGACACCAAGTGGGTGTGAGTGGATTTATAATAGATAGCCGTACTATAAAAAGGAAAAATCTTTAATTGCAATGGTTCTCTAGTGCCACTAAGTGTGAGTCTCATTTGCATATACTTAGCGCTTAGTGACGTGGTGAGATGCATGAGAAAGCCGTGGAAAAATATTTGTGAAAAAGCTAACTTAGGTGTCCAATTTATTTTGGTATATTTTAGTGAAGTTAGCATCTTGAAAAGGCTTGAAAGTGGTGCACTGCTATCCAGTTGAAAGGAGTTGGAAGCAGTTGGAATGGGTTGAAAGGAGTTGGAAGCAGTTGGAATGGGTTGAAAGGAATTGAAAGGAGTTGGAACTGCTGCGCTGCTATGCTGCCACTGCTGGCTGGCCCATCGGCCTGCTGCTGAGCGCAGGTGCGTGGCCTGCCGCTGCAGGCTGGCATATCGACCGGTGGAGGCGCGCGGTGGGCCTCTGGCCAAGTTGAGCAGGCCAGCCCGTCGTCCGCGCTGTAGGAGCGCGCGTCTGCGCGTTGGAGCGCTTTGCGCTCGGTGCCGCTCGTGCGTTCAAAAAAAGAAGAGAAGAGGAGCATGCGGGGCCCATGCCAGGAATAGGCAGTGAGACATGCAGCCGCTGGTTCTTGGGGCCCGCTTGGGAGTATTGAGGCAGATGCGGCGCTGCTTCGCTCGTTGACTCCCGTGACCGGTGAACCGAGTGGGGGCGCAGCTGTTCCGCGCAGGGCCCGCGGATGGAGGGGTGCCGCTCCGTTGCCGCGGCGTGTGGGGTCACGCCTGGCCGCCCGTTGCCAGTGCCATCCGTTGGAAGGGAAAGCAGCGTCCCGTTGCCATGGTTCTGCCCGTTGGGAGCTCCTGGCCTTGACAGCGAAGGGATAAGGCAGTGGACACCTTTCCTTCCTCTCTCTCGTTCGATTCTCTGTTCTTGCATCATGTGAACCAAAAACAGAGAACAAGCTCTCTTACTCGTCTCTCACTCCCAAACATTTGTGCTTCATTCAAGTGAGTGATCAAGCTCCAGTGAATGATTTCAGAGCTTCAAGAGCATCTTCTCCCTCTCCTCTCCTTACTCAAGCGTGATGCTCATTCTCGAGAGAATTTGAGAAAACCCCCAGTGTATGCATTTGCGATTGCATATTTGGTGGCACTAGGTGGTGACCGCAAACTGTGGATTTCTTGTTAATCTTGGTGATTGCCGTCACCTAGACGGTTGGTGATTTGTTGATTGGTGAGGAAATTTGGTGATTGTGTCCGCCCCCAATCAACGATTATATTTGTGAGGGGTTCTTGACCTTTTTTTTTCCGACGGAGAGTCAAAAGGTACTCTAGTGGATTGCACGTGGCTTGTGTGATTCCCATCTTGTGTTGGTTGTGCGGTACCCAATTGCGGGTTAGGCGAGTGATGCCTATTAGCGTGTGAACCTCCAAGTTGGTGAATCGCTACAACGGGGACTAGCTTGCCAGCAAGTAAGTGAACCTCAGAGAAAAAAAAATTATTGTGTCATTTTATCTCCAAGGTTTTCATTGATATATTGATTGATTGTCATTTGCTACGGCGGTATATATATCTCTACCTTACTTGTATTATAATTCATTGATATACTTGCCCTGTGATAGCTGCTAGTTTCTTTGCCTAGGCTAATTGTAACCAGTTGTAGCTTGCTGAAACCAGTATCAACTAGTTGTAAGTAGCTGTAGTTAGTTTTTCTCTCTAGTTATTGAACTCTAGTTGGAACCAGTTGTATCCGGCCGCAACCAGTTTTCTTGCTAGTTGTTTAGCTCAGTTGCAACTAGTTGTTTTATTCTTTCCTAGCTTGTTCATAAGTCGTAGAGAGTAGCAACTTAGCCTTTATGTGACATAGAGATTATAGCAACTAGAATTATGGATAGATGGCTTGTATTTTTAGTAGGCTAACGCAACACTCGCTTCGCCACTTATTTGTCTAACCTCTTGTATTAAGTGTTGTTGTAGAATTTTAAATAGGCTATTCACCCCTCTCTAGTCATTTCGAACCTTTCAGAACTCCGTTGCAACAGTGTACGAGGCCGCGCTCCTGTTGCTCCTCCTCTGCATCGCTGCACTCCGTTGGCCGCGTGTGAAGTGCTAGGAGGCTCACCATGCTGAACTGCTAATCATCTTCATGGTTTCACCTATGTTATCGACGTTGGTATCTTCCTGCTCATACTCTCCTACAGTCAACCGGTGGAGTCTTGTGGGCATTCTGTCATTTGTGGTGCCTCCTCTCCTAGTGGAGGAAGAAGTCTGCACGTTAGTCGTCGGTCGTGTTGCAGCCTTACAGGTGTGGCTTGACACTAGGGGCGGAGGGGAGGGGGGCTCAAGCCCCCCTACTGCCGCCTAGCCTGTGGAGCCCTCCCTAAACCCCATAGAGTTTCCGCCATGAATTTATTGTGTAGGAGGGGCTGAGCTCATATATGAAGATAGAAGATGACCAGAGTCACGACTTGGGCTAGTTATACCTTCATTTTTGTTGTTTGCTGGTCGGCCTAACAAGGCCCACAGGCATCGGACTCACATTTCTCACCACAAGGGGCGACAATAGTAGAATTATTGGCTCCTTACCTATCTCTCATCCCCCGACTCGGCACAGCCAGCGGCCTCTGAAACTCCAAACTCCCAAAACCTATCCTGCATGTGCAGGCAGCGATGATGCGGGCCTAGAATTCAGCTTTCGTATTTGTAGGGCATTCGTATTTGTAGGGACCGGAATGCCTGGGGTTTGAATTAAGCTTTCTAAAACTTATACTCTAAACTATAGTCTCTAATTTTCATCTAGTTAAAACTTATGCAATAAAGTAATCTATCTAGATGTGCAACTAAAGTTTTGAGATGTGTATTTCCTACAGCACAAGAGTTATGAAACTTAGGTTTCAATCTTATCAACTAGCCTAGTGTCGGTGTTTCGAACAAACACCAACTAGTAAATTTATATTGTCGCGCGTTAGGCTCGGATGGTGTACAAAAGGACACAAGGTTTATACTGGCTCGGGCAGAATGTCCCTACGTCCAGTTTGCTGCTGCTCGTGTTATTAGTACCAAAAAAAGGTTCGTAGTAGGGGGTACAAATGGTCGAGAGAGGGACATGTCCCAAGTCTTTGATGGAAAGGTCGAAAGGACGCCAAGAGCTCGGTTGCTGCTTGGCTGTGTGTTGTGTGTAATCAATCCATCCCTCTAGTGGGGCGTCTTGCCCTCCCTTTTGTAGACCAAGGGGGGAGCAGGGGTTATAGATGAGAGAAAGAGGAAAGAACCAAAGGTAGAGAAGGTCCTTCGATGGTGCTGGGTCTTCCTTTTCCATTGAGCCTGCCCTACTGATATGGCAGACCATGCCAGGGATAGCATGTTTCGTTAATCCTAATAGGGCCGGGCTCTGGCTTCGTCTCAGCAAGTGGTCATGTCCCATCCTCCCCCGGCGGACGGTGTGTTGTGTCAGGGCATCGAGCCATGACTCTGTGGGGAGTAGACGGGGAAATGACTATACGCCTGTTACTGTAGATGATGTGAGTTCTTCCTTGGATTGTAGTGGTTGTTGTATGCCTATGTTAGTATCCACGCCTGAGGGCTGATGGCGGCGCCTACAATACTGTAGGACAAAAGTTGGCGCCTACAACATTGTTCGGGCTCTATTAAGTCAGAAAGGGCTTAAAGTGCCTGTCCCATCGTATCCTGAAGGTACCTTCCTACAAGGCGTGCAGGGCATGGTCTTCAGTATTGCGGTTGACCTGAGTGTCCTATCGTACCTCCTGCTCGTCATCATGAAGGAGCAGGGTGCAGTCATCGAGCGAGGCGGAGCCTGCCCTCAGTCGTCGGGTGAGGCAGAGCCAGCCCTCAACCGTTGGGTGTTCAGGGCATGGTCCTCGGTACTGCGGTTGACCTGAGTGTCCTATTGTACCTCCTGCTCATCATCATGAAGATGCAGGGTGCAGTCGTCGGGCGAGGCGGAGCCAGCCCTCAGCCATCGAGCGAGGCGGAGCCTGCCCTCAGACATCGGGAGAGGCGGAGCTAGCCCTCAGACATTTGGGCGAGGCAGAGCCTTCCCTTAGACATCGGGCGAGGCGGAGCCTACCCTCAGACATCAGGCGAGGCGGAGCCAACCCTCAGACGTTTGGGCGAGGCGGAGCCTGCCTCAGCCGTCTGGTGAGGCAGAGTCTAGCCCTCGGGGGTCAGGCGAGGCGAAACCAATCTTCCATCGTTCGAGCAAGAAGCGTAGTAGCGTTCTTGTCTGACCGAAAGCATCAATGTTCGATGGTTATTAGTTCCACCTCATTGGGTACCCTGGTATTGGGTCCTCGATAGTAGCCCCCGAGCCCCCGGGTGATTCGAATCACTCGGGGGTGATTTGACTTGCCAGAGGGTGCGCGTGAGCGCACCCGACGAGTGTAGCCCTCGGGTGATTCAGGCAGAATCGCCCGGGGGGTATTTTGATTCACCAAAGGGTGCATGTGAGCGCCTATCAGGTGTAGCCCCCGGGTGATTCGGATAGAATTGCTTGGGGGGTAATTTCGGACCCTTCGTGGGTATGGCTATGAGATTTGTTTTTTGTCAACTAGACAGTTTAAAGGGACCCTAGTATCCCGTTCATGGGGATTCACCCAAGGTTAGCCCGGTTGAGACTTGTTTGCAGATCAAGACTCCTTTGAGGTTTGTGCGCCTGAGTCTTGGCCATTCATGGGCCCATCCATCATTGGGACGATCATCGAAACTATTGGGCCAACCCTCAAACTCCTAGGCCCAGGTGGGCCAAAGAAATGCCTTTCGACCTGTATCCCCTCTGTGGGAAAAGAGTCCAAGTCTGCTTAGGAAGATGAAACGTCCGGTGCGATTTTGGTGGGAAAGGATAGGGATTACGGGTGCATATCCCACGACGTGACATGGTGGTTTATCGTGACAGGCTTGGAGACCTAGGTGGGCGGTTGCCCTTCTCGCATTCGTCGCCCCTATAAAACCAAGGGGTTCGCCCCTAGGGTTCCGTACTTTGCCTCCTCACCTTTGCATCTGTAACCTCCGCCGCCAATCGCCTGAGCTTCCTGCACTCGCATTGTAGCTGCCGTCAGGCTCGCATCCACATCGCCGTCGCCGTCAAGCTCACATCCACCCCCTCCCAATCGTTCAATGGATCTGTGGTGTAGATCTGACATCATGCCTCAGCGCCTAGAGGGCCTCATTTGTCATAGCCTCCTTCGCCTGCTGATTGCCACCGAGGAGTGGTGGCTGCCCGGTAATGAGGACGAGCCGTCGCTGCTCGAAGGGTATGTCGTGTCCTTCGCTCACTTCCATGAGCGAGGATTCTCCATACCTACCCACAAGTTCCTTCATGGGCTGTTGGATTACTACAAGGTGGAGTTGCAGCACCTTACACCCAATAGGGTCTAGCACATTGCAGTGTTTGTCGCCCTGTGTGAGGGGTTCCTGGGGATTAGTCCCCACTTTGACCTATGGTGGTATCTCTTCACCATCAACCTTATGAAGAAGCAGACTAGGAAGCAAGATCTGAGCGTGCCGATGGGATGCGCCGGCATTCATCTCTACAACAACCGGGTGAACGAATACCTATCGATGCGTCTGTTGACCTCCAACAAGGGGTGCATTCGCAATGGTTTTACATCAAGGATGATGTTACCGCCCCCTTGCCGACGTTCTCCGAGCGCATCATCGAAGAGGTCCTAGGGTCATAGAAGTGGGGTGTCCCGAACAAAGACAAGAAGAGGATCAAGGACCATCTTGCCGCCCTCCAAATTCTAAAGGAGAGGGGTGTGAAGGGATCGGGGATCATCGGCGCCTACCATACGTGGACGGTGGTGCCACTGATGAGCCGCGTGCTTCCCCTGTACCTGATGGGGCCCAGAGCATTGCTCGAAGGGATGACGCTTGTCGACAAAGCGCTCCCCCCTCAGAAGTGGTGCAGTGCATCAAGGAGGCAATGGAGCCTTTGAAGGACAACGTCGGCGTTGTCCTTGATTTCGTGTATCCGGTGCTGGGGCATCCCCCAATGCGTCCGAAACTAGGGTTCATCGATTTTGTAAGTTCTCTTTCCCCGTGCCTCCTTTTTACTTGAATTCCTAGCCCCTTGATGCTGACCTCGGGATAGCAGGACCAGCCAAAGAGACTCATCTTCGGGGATAGCCCGGCTCCGCTGCCGAAGGATCGGATCATGGCGACGGCGAATCACACCGTGGCTGAGTGGGATAGGAAGATGAGGGAGCTCAAGAGGAAGAAGATGTTATGGAAGCAAAAGGCACAGGAGCGAGGAGAGGAGACAGGCAGTGACGACGACGATGACGAGGAGGAGTTTGATGAGGTAGTTGCCGATGTGGAGTGGGATGTCCTAGAGGGTGAGGATACATTGATAGGTACCAACTCGTCCACGCAGGGACCCTTCCCGTTCCATGCAGGGGGAAGTGAGTCCATGAGGCTGGTAGAGATGGGCCAAACCATTAGCCCATCCTTAGGACCGGTGGGAACAGGCAGATCAGCCACCGTGCCTAGGGTGCCGGTGGAGGGGGCGGCTCCACTATCGTGCCCCATGAGCTGATAGGGGCGGGTGAATCTGCCGTCATGCTCGAGGTGCCGATAGGAAGGGGTGGCTCCACCGCTGCGCCCTCATAGGCAAGGGAGATGAGCCCCTCTACCTAGGAGTAGGGGGAAGGCTCAAAATGGTCCCGCCCGAACGAGTTGGAGCAAGAAACCCGGGGTTCATCCCCAAAATGTTCCTACCGCCCAACAGCGCCAGCGTAAGTCACCGATTCCATTGTTTTTCCTATTTTTCTATTTTTTAGTGTGACCTTATGCCTTTTAACTCTTGCAGAGTCTTGCGATGGGGCCGTTCTTTGGCCCTGACGCCCAAGAAGAGTGTTGCTCTTTAGGCAGAATGGGTGCCGTCACCTGACATCGCTCCTATTTTAGGCAGGAGCGAAGCCGATTTTGTAGTCTTATCGGCCGGTCTAGCGCCGCCTGTGGTGGCGCCCGTGCCCTCAGTGGGTCAAGCAGGCATCGAGGCTGAAGAAGCAACCTCGGGGGTCACCGAGCAGACGACAGAGGTGACTTTGCCGCCTACGTTGGAGCGGATGGAGCTGCCGCCCGTGCTTGTGGTGCCCTTTGTGGTGGGCGTGGTGCCGCGAGTCAAGGTCCTGGTGTCACAAGCAGAGGTGGCCACGACCGTGACAAGCCAGGCATAGCCGGACGCTGCTACGGTGGTGTCCGAGGGAGCAGCGCAATCCGTGCCACCGGTGGCCCAGGCGGTGGCGCTCGAGGCAGGCCAGACGGAGGGGGACACGGCCAGAGGGTCCCCGGGCATCATGGTGGTGGTCGAGAGGATCAACGGGGGGTCTCCCTCGGCCCTGATGTCGGGGGGCAGCCGCTCGCCCATGTGGGTGAGCCGACGCTCCAATGGATGGCTCCTCATGACCCAACGTCGACTCTCTTCTCACTCGACATTGCTACCGAGAGCATAGAGCAGGAGAGTCTCAATGTTGGGTTCTTGGCTATGATGGATGCCTTGAGCTAGGCTAGTGGTGTCCTACGTGATGTCATCGTCCCCACTAGCCGAGTATCCGCTTGATCTTCCCTCTCGCTTTCTTCTTTCTTCATGTATTTTTGTATTTTTGTATTTTTGATACTGGTCTTATTTATAGTCTCTCATAGCTCGTAGCTGGGAGAAGTCCTGGTTCCTCTATGAGTAGAAAGTGGAATGGGACCGCCTCACCAAGGAGGCCCGGCTACGTGGAGATGTGAGCGCCTAGCTTGCTACTGCCCAACAGCAGGAAGCTGAGGCGCGATGGGACGCGGAGGAGATCCATGGGATGTTTTAGGATCTATCGGCGAGGGTGCAGCAGGATGAGGAGGCGGCCGCCAGGGTCCGAAAGGAGCAGGACGAGCTGCTCTAGAAGGACGCCGAGGCTGGCCAGCGGGCCATCGAGCTCCTAGAAGAGCTAGAGAGGGAGCGGGATCTCAAGCTGGAAGCCAAGGATAGGTCTGTGGCCCTACATTAGAGGGTGAATCAGGATGCCGAGGTGATCACTCGGCTGCGTAGGGAGTGAGACGAGCTATGCCAGACTGTAGAAAGACTTTGCTCGAAGCATGGCATGGCCCGTGAGGAGCGTGACCAGGCCATCCGAGAGCACGACCAGGCGCGTTAGGGGGTCAGCTCCCTCTGGGTAGATCTTGGAGTCACGGTGGCCCAAAGGCTGGAGGCCAAGAGCATCTCTATCGGGCTGAGCACAGAGCTCGCCGAGGTGTAGGGGATTCTTCAGGCTGAGAGTGATGAGCATGATCTCCTATGCGCTACCGTCGGGGTTGTTTTTAATGATCTGGGGGTTGCGCAGTTGGAGGAAACCAGCTCACTTGTGGCCCGTGCCGTAGATATCACGACGTGGGTGCGCCAGCTTGAAGAGAATGCCTTTCATGCCGGGATCACCCAAGCCTTTGCTATTGCCCACTCTCACTTTGATCAGGAAGTTAACTTGGAGGCAATGAGCCTCGACTTCGCACCTGGCTACGAAAACTCCGAGCTAGATGAGATTGAGAAGGCGGTGACTCCCATTGCACGGGACCTAGCGAACAGGCTGAAAGACATAGTTCTCCCTCCATGGAAGTAGTTAGTTGAATAAGTTTGATAAACATTTATCTGTAATATGTGGACAAGTGTTGGTGCTTTTGTGTTTGAAAATAGATTCGTAATTTCGTTTCGCAATTTTGTTTCATTCGTTTGAGCCTACTTTCTTCCCTTTTGCAATCGAGAAAAAATGTTTATGCGATCCGACCCTTCCATTCGTTAAGACCATAGGGCCCGAGGTGTATAAGGGGGAAATTTCAATTATGCTGGTGAGCAAAGTTACCGTAGCCGTTGAGGCGTGGGCTTTTTGCGGTCTTACCAGGCATGCTCGTTTATCTGCTCCCACAAACCTTGCCGCTAACCTTAATGCGAGGAAGAGGTCTAATGCAATGATTGTTTTGAAAAAAGAGGTATTTATACCTCTATTAGCCCCCGAGTGAGATTCGAACCCTTGTGGTCGCTAGGGCCGGATGTTACTAGAGACTGAAGCGAGGGTAGCAAACTTACTCTTGTATTCACACGTACTCCTTACTTAGGATTTTGGTGATCGTTCCATGACCGTGCATTTGGTCTCATTGCTGGCCCGGCCTCCCCCGAGCCCCCGCATGTGGTGGGGATTTAGTCAAGGGTCGGCTCATTTTGTGACTGTCGCCCCATCCACGGTTTCTGCAACTAGAGGGGTTGAGGCAACATCACTTGCCTCGACGGCTCGAGTGACGTGCTTGATGAGCTCGCTAACGGGGATGTTCGAATGGAATCTGATCCCGTTGCTTTGCGATAGAGTCGGCAAAGCCCTCGGATGGTGTTCCGTCGCTCCTTGACCTGCCTTCCAATAGATTCCCCCTCAATGGGGATTCTATGGGCTTAGCTAATAGGCTGGATTGAACTAGAAGGTTGAGATGACCCTATCTGCCTCAATGCGGGTTGGGAAAAGGCCACTGAGGCTTATCTGTGTTTTCTCCCCTAGCTCTTGTTTGACGCGAGGCGACCTCGGACCCTTCGCGGGCCAGCCTTCGAACCTCGGTCTCTCGATCTTGGATCGAGCGGCTCGAGCCCCTGAGCCCCTTGGGGTCTGATAGAGGTCGGCCGTGTTTCACGCGTGACCCCATCCTCAGTTTCCACAACCGGAGGGGCCAAGTTGACGACACTTGCCTCGATGGCTCGAGTGTCGTGCTCAATGAGCTCGCTAACGGGTACGTTCGTGTGGAATCTGGGTCCATCATTAGCTAACGGGGTAGGTAGAGCCCTCATGTGGTATTCCACTACTTCTTAACCCACCTCCCGGCAGATGCCTGAGCCATTTGATAGGCTCCGGTGGCCCATTGGCCTCTCCTCGACGGAGATTCTGTGGGTTTGGCTCGAGGTTAGAATCGAACGAGAAAGGTCGAGATGTCCCTGTCCGCTTCTGAGCGGGGTCGGGCAAGGCCGCTGGGGCTCCTCTCGGTTTTTCTCTCCTGGCTCTATTTGATGCGAGGCGGCCTCGAGCCCTTTGTGGGCTAGCCTTCGAACCTCGGTCAGTTGCTGCTCATATTGAATGAGGCGGGCGCTGCTTCGTGGCGCGACACGAAGCGTTGAGATGCGACGATCGCATATGCAATGTTTGGATGTATGGGTTTAATGTATGATTTAATTGAAATGAAAGCAGGGGTCAGTAATGTTACCTTGGTGGTATGAGCGACGATAAGCTCTTATCGGACATGTTTGTGTGGGGTTCGAGTCCGATGTTCACAGCAGGGCCGGTGTAACCTACACGAGCATCGTAATTTTTCATTTCTATCTCTCAGCAGTGATCCGAGCCATTCGATCGATTTTAGGCGACCTGATAGCTTCCCCTTGAAGGAGATTCTATAGGAGGACCCCTCCGAACCCTTCTCTAGAAGGTGGATGCTAAAGCTTGGGGTGCGGGGAACTGTGAATTTGATCATACTGGTGAATAAAAACACCATAGTGTGGCAGAACCTTCTAAATTATAGGACCCACATGCACCTATCACTGTCCAACGACCTCTGATGACTATGCATATGTTCCTAGTAACTTAAGAAGACTGTTGGGTGTCCTCGGGGAACCCCGAATCATCCATGATTTTCAAGCAGGATCCCATTACAGAGTCATTGTAGTATTACAACATTTATTCGAATATCTACATCAGAGTAAATTAGCGGAAGTCTTACAATAACTTAGTTTACAAACCAGTTGTTTCAAACCTTACAAACTAAGTTCGATACATATTACAAACCATAGTAGTAGTGGAGTGGCATTAGTAACATAATACAAACACACAATATAAGTATCCTGCCCAAGGATCACACATTCACTTATCGTCATCGACCTGAACAACAGTCATGCAGCACGGTCCAAAACAGACCTGCTCATGAGGCTCACCTGCAACAAGGGTCAACGAACCCTGAGTACAAAAGTACTCAACAAGACTTAACCGGAATTAAAATTGAGAAGACTCAGGAATGCAGGCTCAGGGATTCAAGGTATGGTTTTAGTAATAATCAAAGTTCTTTTGCGTAAAAGCTCTCTAACAAGATTCTTTATATCAACATTTTTATCTTCAAAAAGATCATATACAAAGCTGACATGATCCATAATGAGATCATGAAACTTCATATCCAACACTTTCTCAATCCTTACTCAAGTTCTAGTTATTAAACTACGCTGATGAACAGAGAGTTGAGTCTCCATAACCGAGGAGCAACAATGATTCGAACCGATTAAACCCAGCTGGGAATTCCAGACCACATGACATATGTAGGTCCCTGACCTACATATACCAACCTACCCTTAGGTCCCCTAAAACAAGAATGGGTCCGCGCCACCCAAGAATACAATACTCCACCAATCTAGCCTATTGCCACGTGGGTACATGCTATTCTCACCATCTCTCCACTCCCAGTGCGCGAGTAGCCATTCTCGTAATAGAATCGCCAAGTTAAGGCTTACCGGAGTATGTGGTTAGTACTACAAAGTATCATCTCCCACAGTTCAACAACGGACGGTTCTTAATCGACACAGGCAGAAAGAACCCGCTCACAAGACATCCGCGTCTTGTGGCTCTCATACACCGAGTTCGCCCGGTCTAGATTTATTACTCCACATGCTCATATCTCATGACAACATGAATAACCGACCATAACCAAAAACCTCTTTATATCACACAGGTGACAGGTAATCACCTGACCTTTATCTGTCTATGCATGGCTAAGCATAACTAGGCATTACGAATTAAAACTGGTAATAAGATAGATATAGAAAAACAAGGTTGGTAATGCACCAATTAGGTTTCCACTTGACTCCTAATCACTTAATGCAGTATATAAAAGCAAAAGCGATAAAATTTTGTAAAACACAAGGTAGGTTTAAATGCATCTGGGGCTTGCCTTGATTCACGGAAAAGTCAGGTTCCGGAGATGTTCCACAATTATCAAATCCGACCTCAACAGACGGATTAACTTCCTCTGCAACTTGATTAACTACCATGTGCTCACCTTCGTTCACTACACATAGTAATAATGCCATGTTTAACATGATGCGAGATACAAAAATATGATGCTCGATGATGGAAGCAAAATTAACAACTTGAATACAACTTTCCTTCGCGGTACAGTTACAAGTCAAACTAACTAAACCTTTTTCGTAACACTTACTTCAATTGCCAAGGATCATTACCAACTAATGACCCAAGGTCATCACTCAATCCAAAAATTCAAACAAAACCTAAATCATTAAAGGTTACTATTTGCTTTTATGAATTAATTATTTAATTCAAAATTATGAAATAAATCAACTTGTTCCAATTAAGCTCAAAATTTTTGTAAAGGTTCATCACATGATAACTAAGTGGCAAAACAATTTTCATAATTTTTGGATAATTATTTAAGCCTAAAAAAATCATGGAAACTCATTTATTAATTAATCGAGCAATTTTTATCACATTCAAAAAGTACAGAAAAACAACATTTCATATTTTTCCTAAATATTATACATCGCAAAGAGGTCACACAAAAATTTTCATAATTTGTGGAGCTCTAAATAATTCTACACAAAAATAACAAAAACATACACTATTCATCCAATTCTGAAAAAGAAAAATTCCATTTCAACTAACAGTCACTGATAGGGTGACCCCACCTGTCATCCCCGACCTCCCGCGCTGACCACGGTGACTACACACGCTGACCGGCGATTTCTCGCCGACGGCGAGATCACCGGCGACGGCCAAAGTACCACCACGTCCCCTACATCCCTATGCGTCGATTGGTGGCACAAGCGAGACCTAAAACGGCCTAGACCGAGCATGACACCGGCCATGGCGGCCACGACGGTGCGGCTGCGCGACTTCAGTGAAATGGGACCGGTAGCGGTTAAACAAATGGCACAGGAAGGTTCAGCAACTCACCCTGAACACGATTGAGCAAAGAGTAGGGCCGGAGGATCAACGGAGACGCTGGTCGACGTTCACAGCAACCACGGCGGAGCAAGCTACGACGACGGTGAGGTTCCGGCGACTGCGGTGGACAAAATGGTCAATCAGCCGGGCACAAAGCACCATGACATTGTGGCAAAGCTGAAGCAAGGCTTCACAAGGTTAGAGGCTCACCGTAGAGCGCTGGCCACGACGGCACTCGCTCGATGGAGATTCTACCGGCCGCGAGGAAGAAAGGCGACTAGCGGTGTTTCTCGGTGAAATCAAGCTACAATGGTTGGTTGGCTGGGTGCGCAAGGAATAGGCGAAGCTAGGATAGGCTTTGCCGAGACGGTAACGACGCTAGGTCGACGGCGAAAGCTCGACGGAGCAGCGACGGTGGCGTTGGGAAAACAGAGGAGAAACGGCAAAGAACGACGGCGACGAAGGCCTTATAACGTGGCTCAGAAGCAAAAGGAAGCCACATAGGAGCCTTCCCCATGCTAGCGCGAAGCCGAAGATGGCCACGAGCGCGCCTGGAACCCAGAAGAAGATTGCCGGTGGTGAGGTGGCTTCCACGGTCACTGTTCACCTTATTTACAAAATTGCCACTCGATTTAAAACCCAAATTACTCCCAAAATTATGTAACAGCTCAAAAATCTCCAAAAATAAAAGTTGTTCAAAATTCAAAGTTCTACAACTTTACTTTTATAACCACCCCCTAATTCGGTCTACACTTTGAAATGCAAATTTGAATTCAAAAAGGGGACATTTAAAGAATTACGCCTTTTCAAATTACTTCAAATTTTATAAAACAACTTAGAAAGCTCCAAAAACCAACTTTGTACAACTCGACAAGCTCTACACTTTTGCTTTTAGGCTCAACCCCAAAATGTGCTTAGATTTTGAAATGGGTTTTTTCAGGGCAAACTTAAATGTTGAAATCAGGGTTTTTGGAAATTCAAATCAATACAAAGATTTTTAACTCAATTCAAGCCATACAAGTCAACACATATAACATAAAGGTAAACTTGTTTTAGTGTATGCATATCAAAATTTTCACTAACACATGAATGATGTGCTATGCATATGATGACATGGCATGTTTTAGCATTTAAACACCCGAGGTGTTACACATAGCCGCCGGGGCATAGGGTCTAACGGTTCATCCAGTTTTACTCAAAGTTTTACACCCGCACACCGTGTCTCTAGTTTTTAATGTAAGGATGGGTCGGGCAAAGAGGATGTCTAGACATGTAGACACTCTCGGCAGCCCCCGAGCCATGTTCGTGCCCCTACCGTTGCTGGGTTGGAGGCTCGGTAAAGAGATTAACACGCAAAGTAAATAAACAGAGGTGCTTATCTTTTGGTGGCCGTTCATTCGTCGTTTTACCTGGGCCGTCCAATTGACTCAGGAGGCCCGTTGGCCCCCTCCTTAATGGAGGTTCCATCGCGGGGTCGTTCCATGGTCCTGCCTGGGGAAGCGAAGAGTCGCCTACATGCGGGTGTGCCCTAATTCTCATGCTCGATGTGCGGTAGTGGTGGGCCATGCCCAGGCAATGTCTTGTTGACCAGAGTGTGTCCCGTCAGTCCAAGCGCATCCCCTCAGATTTCTGTCAGCATCGATTTCCCATCTGCATTGAATAGGGGAAGGGAGAGTTTTTTGCCCCAACCTTTCGCATTTCCTCAGCTGTTGTGCCTCTTCCTTAAATAGGGGGAGAGGAGTTCTCGTCCCATTCCTCTGCCTATTCCTGAGCTGCCGCTTCTCCTCCTTCTTCCTTTTCACCGAGCATGTTCGTATGTCATGGCAGTTTCTAAGTGAGAGAGGGTAATGCAAGGGAGAGGAGAACTCGTAGATCTGTTTGTGAATCCGAAGTGCGATGTCGAGCTAGAGGACATCCAACATAGATGAGATGGTGCTAGCCACCTTCGCCGAGAAGAGGTCACTGCTACCGAAGGAGGAGGCACACTAGAGGGTGCTGAGTGTCGTCGGCTTTGTTGTCGTCTGCGAGGCCTTCGTCGGAATGAAGCCATACAGGGACTTCTTCTAGCGAATCTTCTCCGAGCGAGCCTTGTTGGTGGGGAAGCTACCCAGGACTACGTTGATAGGGGGTGGCGCCCTTGCAGCTGCTCAGATCGGCCAGTTCATGAAGCTTGATGAGATGTCAGAGACGTCCATCAGCCATGGCGGCCTTTCTTCGGCGGGGAGTGCCCCCCGTCCAGGTGCCGTTGTTAGGGTTGCGGCTGATCACGATGGCGTAGTCCCTAGACGCCCTGGCAAAGGCACCATAGTCACCGGTGTGGTGCTCGACATTGCAGACAACGGCTCCCTCAAGGATCTCATGGAGTGGTAGGACATCACCGATGCAGAGCATGGCGCGGCGATCGTAGTAGTGCTTATAGTAGAACTAGTCAGAAACTGTAATCGAAAAGTCATGGGGAAGCCCCCGTGTGAATAGTCTTTTGTATTTATGAATACATCAGTCCTTTTTGTGATGGAATCACTTTGTAAGTGATGAATTTGTGCAAAAATGAACAAGTTCTTAAATTTCGTTATAGCAAACAACTTTTTAGCTCTTCTCCCTCTTTTTGTAAAAGAGGTTTTAGTGCCTTCCGACCCTTCCCATAGTTAAGGGCGCAAAAAACTTGGAGTGCGAGCGAATCAATTCTGATCACGCTAGTGAGCAAGGAGGACATAGCCGCTAGGGCGTGGGTTTCCTACAGTCCTACCAGTTGTACTCAGATTTTGTTCCCAAAATTCTAGCATTTAGGACTTACCATGAGAAAAGAGGGAAAACACATAGAATGTTTGCAAGATAACACCGAGAGTGTTTGTAAGATAAACGTACTTATATCAGCCCCCGAGTGAGGTCCGACCCCTCACACTTTGCAGGGGTCAGATGTCACTAAAGATCAGGGATTTTTGAAGACAAAAACTGATAAGAAAAAGTATGCGTTTATTTAAGGGTAAAAATGTCGTAGCTGCTCAATGTTCCAGGCATTGGTGAAGACCTCGCCGTCGATGGTTTTCAACTTGTAGGTGCCTGGTCGAAGTACTTCCACGATGACGTATGGCCCCTCCTAGGGCGGGGAGAGCTTGTGACAGTCCTTGTTGCTCTACACGAGGCGGAGAACCAGGTCCCCGACGTTGAAGGCTCGGTCCTACACCCGTCGGCTGTGGTACCATCGCAGCGCCTGCTGGTACTTGGCCGAACAGAGGAGGGTGATGTCGTGAGCTTCATCTAGCTGGTCCATGGTGTCTTCGTGGGATGCCTTGGCTCCTTGTTCGTCATATGCTCTAATTCTTGGTGCTCCATAGTCGAGGTCGGTTGGGAGGATGGCCTCAGAACCATAGACCATGAAGAAAGGCGTGTAGCCGGTGGCCTAGCTGGGAGTTGTCCTTAGGCTCTAGAGCATCGTAGGGAACTCAATGACCCAGCGTGCGCTAAATTTGTTCAACCGGTTGAAGATCCTAGGTTTGAGACCCTATAGGAGCATGCCATTTGCACGCTCGACCTGCCCGTTCATTTGGGGGTGCGCAACGGTGGCCCAATCGACCCGGATGTGTTGTTCATCGTAGAATCGAAGGAATTTCTTACCGGTGAACTATGTGCTGTTGTCCATGATGATGGAGTTTGGTACTCCAAAACGATGGATGATGTCGAGGAAGAACATCTTGGCTTGCTCGAACTTGATCACGGAGATCAACCGAGCTTCGATCCATTTTGTGAATTTGTCTATGGTGACAAGCAAGTGGGTGTAGCCCCTAGGCGCCTTCATTAGGGGCCCAACCAGATCGAGCCCCCAGACCATAAAGGGCCACATGATGGGGATCATCTGGAGTGCCTGGGCAGGGAGGTGAGTTTGCTAAGCATAGTACTAGCACCCTTCATAGGTGCGTACGATCTGCTCGGCGTCGGCTACTGCAGTGGGCCTATAGAAGCCCTATCGGAATGCGTTCCCAACCAAGGTTCTAGGCGTGGCGTGGTGACCGCAGACCCCACCATGGATATCGCTCAGCAGAAGCTTCCCCTGTTCAATGGGGATACAGAGTTGTAGGATCCTGGTGTGGCTTCATTTGTAGAGTTCGCCCTCTACAAGAATGAAGGACATAGCATGACGTGTGAGCCATCGAGCTTCCGTCTTATCCATTGGCAACATGTCACGGAGGAGGTAGTTGAGGTAGAGTGTTCTCCAGTCATCTAGAGGATTAGGCTCTATTGTTGGATCCTCTTCGAGCTCTATGACCTCAGGGCCAGACGGAGCCGTTGGTTGGTTAGCCCCCGGGGCTAGATCGGATGGACCGTCGTCGGCCTGTTTTGACCCTTCATAGCATACCGAGGGCCTATGTTGGTCGCTAGTGAAGACACCCATTGGCACCGGCTCTCGATCGGATGCTGCTTTTGTAAGTGCATTGGCCGCTTCGTTGAGGCGCCTTGGGATGTGATTGAGTTCGAGGCCATCGAATTTGTCCTCCAGCCATCGGACCTCTTGGTAGTATGCAACCATCTTGGCATCGTGGCAACTCGACTCCTTCATGACTTGGTTGACGACCAGCTAGGAGTCACCCCGGATGTCAAGGCATCGGATGCCCAACTCGATGGTGATTCATAGGCCGTTGATGAGCGCTTCATACTCAGCCACATTATTTGATGAGGGGAAATGGAGATGAACCTTGTACCTCATGTTGACCCTAAGGGGTGATATGAAGACCAGCCCCACGCCGGTGCCCTTCTTCATCAGTGACCTGTCGAAGTACATCGTCCAATACTCTTGATCAATGACCTCTGGTGGTGTTTGGACCTCGGTCCATTTTGCAATGAAGTCAGCCAACACCTGGGACTTGATCGCTGTTCGGGAGGCATACGTGATGCCTTGATCCATCAACTCGAGTGCCCACTTTGTGGTTCTTCCCGTGGCATCCTGGCTCTGGATGACCTCGCCGAGGGGGAACAATGTCACAACCATCACAGTGTGTGATTCGAAGTAGTGGCGTAGCTTCCTCTTGGTGATGAGGATGGCATACAGGAGCTTCTAGATTTGAGAGTAGTGGGTCTTGGAGTCGGATAGTACCTCGCTGATGAAGTACATAGGGAGCTGTACTTTGAGGGCGTGCCCCTCTTCCTCCCACTCTACTACTAGGGCGACGCTGATCATTTGCGTGGTGGCCACTATGTATAGTAGGAGGGATTCCCCATCGGCCAGAGGAACCAAGATCAGGGGCCTTGTCAGAAGTAGTTTGACCATGTCAAGTGCCTCCTAGGCCTCGGATGTCCACTCGAAGTGGTCGACTTTCTATAAGAGTTGATAAAGGGGGAGACCTTGTTCGCCGAGGCACGAGATGAATCGGCTGAGGGCAGAGAGGCACCCTATGATTCGCTGAATCCCCTTTATGTTCTGAATCGGGCTCATCCTTGTGATGGCTAAAATCTTCTTTGGGTTGGCTTCGATGCCACGCTCGGAGACGATGAAGCCGAGTAGCATGCCCCTTGGGACCCTAAAAACACATTTCTTAGGATTGAGTTTGATGCCATTCGCTTAGAGTTTTGCAAAGGTTTGCTCAAGATCGACATCAAGGTGGTCGGCCTGTTTGGACTTAATCACAATGTTGTCAACGTAGGCCTCAACGGTCCGCCCAATGAGGTCCCCGAAGCATTTGAGCATACAGCACTGGTATGTAGCCCCAATGTTCTTTAGACCGAATGGCATCGAGATGTAGCAGAACAATCCAAAGGGGGTGATGAAAGATGTCGCGAGCTGGTCGGACTCTTTCATTGCGATTTGATGGTAGCCGGAGTACGCATCAAGGAAGCAGAGGGTTTCGCACCCCGAGGTAGAGTCAACTATTTGGTCTATGCACAGTAATGGGAATGGATCTTTTGGGCACACCTTGTTGAGACCCGTATAGTCAACACACATCCTCCATTTCTCACTCTTCTTCCGTACAAGAACGGGATTAGCTAACCACTCTATGTGGTACACTTCCTTAATGAACCTGGCCACCGAAAGTTTGGCTATATCCTCACCGATGGCCCTGCATTTCTCCTTGTCTAAGCGACGCAGGCATTGCTTCACTGGTCTAGAGCCTAGATAGATCTTCAAGGTGTGCTCGGCAACCTCCCTTGGAATGCCTAGCATATCCGAGGGTTTCCACGCAAAGATGTCTTTGTTGCCATGAAGGAAGTCGATGAGCGTGCTTTCCTATTCGAAGGAAAGCGTGGTACCAATGTGTACCATTTTACCCTCAGAGCTGCTAGGATCTATGAGGACCTCCTTGGAGCCCTCTGCCGACTCAAACGACCCAGTCGACTTCTTAGCGTCAGGCGCTTCTTCGGCTACCCCCTCCCTAAGGGCGATGAGTTCCCGGAGGCAATGATTGTTGTGGCATGACCACAACACTCGACCTCGCACTCATAGGCGCGCTGGAAGGAGGTGCCGATGGTGATCACCCCATGGGGCCCCGACATCTTCAGCTTGAGGTATGTGTAGTTGGGGACGACCATGAACTTTGCGTAGCATGAACATCCTAGGATGGTGTGGAAAGTTCCAGGGAACCCAACCACCTCGAAGGTGAGGGTCTCAATCCTATAATTGAACTGATCCCCAAAGGTAACGGGGAGATCGATCTGCCCGAGTGGCATGGCCTACTTCTCGGGCATGATGCCATGGAAAGGTGCTCGGGTTGGGCGGAGGTGCGTCTGGTCGACGCCCATCTCATCGAGCGTCTTGGCGTACATGATGTTGAGGCCGCTGCCTCCATCCATCAGTACTTTGGTGAGTCACTTTGGGCCGACGATTGGGTCGACCACAAGCGGATATCTCCCTGAGTATGGGACGGCATCCGGATGGTCGGTCTGATCAAAGGTTATGGTAGACTCAGACCATTGGAGGAAGGGAGGTGTGGCCGGTTGGACCATGTAGACTTTGTGGCGCGTGACCTTCTGACGGCGTTTGGAGTCATAGGCCGCTGATCCTTCAAAGATCATAAGGCAGCCATCCGGCATTGGAAAGTCGTCATCCTTCTCCTTGGCGTCATCCATAGTGGGGGAGGGTCTTTCTCTTGCTCCCCTTTGTTGGAGCCTCTGGACAAGAACCATCGCATGAGGCTGTAGTCCTTGAGTAGATGCTTAATAGGAAAGGCATGGTTCGGGCATGGCCCCTCAAGTAATTTTTTGAAGTGGTTCGGAGTTCCCTCTATGGGCTTCTAGCCACCCTTGCGGTTAGTAGCGGCCATGAGCGATTCCTCGCACCGTTGCTTCTTATTCTTCCTTTTGGCGGAATGATTGGAGGTGCCTTCGCCTGCACCCTCGTCCCACCTTGCCTTGCCCTCGAGGCGATCGAAGATCACTCTGACCGCCTCTTCTCCTAAGGCGCGGCTGGTGGTGATGTCCAGGAGTTCCTTGGTGGTTCGTGGGCCCTTGCATCCTAGCTTATGAACCAAAGACTCACAAGTCCTCCTAGATAGGAAGGCTCCTATCATGTCGGCGTCGGTGACATTAGGGAGCCCGTTGCACTATCGGGAGAAGCGCTGGATGTACCCATGGAGGGTCTCACCGGCCTTCTAATGGTAGTTCTTGAGGTCCCATGGGTTCCTAGGGCACTTGTATGTGCCCTGGAAGTTTCCCACAATGATCTCCTTCAAATCCGTCCAACTCTAGATTGCGTTGGACGGTAGGTGCTCCAACCACGCTCGTGCCGAATTGGCCAAGAATAGTGGAAGGTTACGGATAATGAAGTCATCATTATCTGCACCACCGGCTTGATAGGCAAGCCGATAGTCTTCCAGCCAAAGTCTAGGGTTTGTCTCCCTAGAGTACTTAGGGATATTGGTAGGTGGTCGACACCTTGGTGGGAAAGTAGCATTGAGGATGTGCCGGCCGAAGGCCTAGTAGGCTAGGGCTTGGGCTCCGGTCCTCGCCGCTGTCATAGCGTCCGCCGCAACAAGGATGATAGCTGCGGTAGGCTCCTTCTCTTGGGTTGATGTAGGTACATCTGTGTTCATCGAGGGTGCTACGTGCATCGCGGTTACAGCTGAGACACTGATGTATCTAGGCCACAGCACACTGCCTGCCGCCTTGTGGTGCCTGGTGGACTGATGCGTCCCTGGTAGGATGCACCGAGGGCGTGCGTTGGCTGGTGTCGAGCTCGCGTCGCCGAGACAATGAGCTCTCTGCCTGTTGCGCCGCCGCACGCTCAAGCAACGTGTGAATTTTGTGATGGGCCCGACGATCCTCGAGCGTTGTGGCCTCTAGAAGGCCATGGAGCAAGGCCGTTGCAACGACGATGTTCTGGCTTGTCCGAACAAAGTATGGAAGGGTTTCATCGTCGATGATGATCCTTCGGTTCATGTCACGGGCCACGGCTCGTGCGCGCCCACCGTCTCCGCGGCGTTCGATCTCTTGATCGACCTCTGTGTATTCCTGCACAAGCTGTTGTACGGCTTCTTCGATCTCTCGCTTTCAGGCTCTCAGCTGCTCCACCCCTATGCGAGGTGGGGCCGCTGTCTCTCCTTCAGTTTCGCCACCGAGGTTGCCTACCGGGGTAGCCACCACTGCGGAGACACTTTCGACGTGTCCCTTGGGGGTATCCGCCATGAAACATTCCTGAGAGGGGTGATGGCTCCCCCTGCTAGAGTCAGAGCCAGAGTCTGACCCCGGCCCCTCCGCGAGGAGGCCGTGGAGGGATTCCGTGACACTTTCGATCATCCCCACGAACTTGTTGTTCGCGGGGGACGGGATCTGCGCTGTGCCACAAGGTGGCTAACGGTCGCCGCAGCATTGTGGAGACCAAACAGAAGTGTCGTCGGGGCGCTCCGTGCAGAGTGTTCAAGAGAGGGGGTGAGGCGGTGCGGGTCCTCGCTGGATGGCTGGGGTCCAAGGGAGACACCGGGCTGGCGCTCAAGCCCCCCGTAGTTGAAGCTGATGGAGGGGAGAGATTGGATGGCTACGTGGGCCAACGTCAACTCTCCTCCCACCATGACGATGAAGTCCAGGTCACCGAAACGCACGTGTGCACCCGAGACATAGCTAATTGCGTGGCTAGCCATCCGAGGCTTGATTTGGAATGCGCAAAGGCCCCTACCTAGCACGCCAACTGTCAGTGTTTCGAACAAACACTAACTAGTAAATTTATATTGTTGTGTGTTAGGCTCGAATAGTGTACTAAAGGACACAAGGTTTATACTGGTTTGGGTAGAATGTCCCTACGTCCAGTTTGTTGCTGCTCGTGTTATTAGTACCGAAAAAGGTTCGTAGTAGGGGGTACAAATGGTCGAGAGAGGAACATGTCCCAAGTCTCTGATGAAAAGGTCAAAAGGACGCTAAGAGCTCAGTTGTTGCTTGGCTGTGTGTTGTGTGTAATCGATCTATCCCTCTAGTGGTAGTGAGGCGTCCTGCCCTCCCTTTTAAAGACCAAGGGGGGAGCAGGGGTTACAAATGGGAGAAAGAGGAAAGAACCAAAGGTAGAGAAGGTCCTTCGAGGGTGCCGGGTCTTCCTTTTCCCTTGAGCCTGCCCTGCTAATATGGTAGACCACGCCAGGGATAACATGTTTCATTGATCCTAATAGGGCCAGGCTCTGGCTTCGTCTTAGCGAGTGGTCATGTCCCATCCTCCCCCGGCGGACGGTGCGGTGTGTCAGGGCGCCAAGCCATGACTCTACAAGGAGTAGATGGGGAAATGACTATACGTTGTTACTATAGATGATGTGAGTTCTTCCTTGGATTATAGTGGTTGTCGTATGCCTGTGTTAGTATTCGCGCCCGAGGGCTGATGGCGACGCCTACAATACTGTAGGACAAAAGTCGACGTCTACAACACTGTTTGGGCTCTGTTAGGTCGGAAATGGCTTAAAGTGCCCGTCCCATCGTATCCTGACGGTACCTTCCTACAGGCGTGCAGGGCATGGTCCTCGGTACTGTGATTGACCTGAGTGTCCTGTCTTATCTCCTGCTCGTCATCATGAAGGAGCAGGGTGCAGTCGTCGGGCGAGGCAAAGCCAACCCTCAGCCGTCGAACGAGGCGGAGCCAGCCCTCAGACGTTTGGGCGAGGCAGAGCCTGCCCTCAGACATCGGACGAGGCGGAGCCAGCCCTCAGCCGTCGGGCGAGGCGGAGCCTGCCCTGAGACGTCAGGCGAGGTGGAGCCAGCCCTCAGACGTTTGGGCAAGTCGGAGCCTGCCCTCAGCCGTCGAGCGAGACGGAGTCTAGCCCTCAGGGGTCGAGCGAGGCAGAACCTATCTTCCGTCATTCGGGCAAGAAGTGTAGTAGCGTTCTTGACTGACCGAAAGCATCAACGTTCGATGGTTATTAGTTCCACCTCATTGGGTACCCGGTATTAGGTCCCCGACACCTAGCAAGCTAAACTAGAAATATAAACCCACAACCTAGATACTGAAATTAAATACAGAAGCTTAAAGAGGGAATTCCTCGTGAACCATTAAAAAGGATCATAATTCCCTGTGAGCCACTGAAAAAGTTCGGTAGACTTCAGTGTCACTGCTCCAATATTTTTTTGCCCTCTATGCCACTACCGTCAGATTGGGCTCCGACGGTATCAAACTGCAGGTGCGAAAAGTCAAAAATATCCTTAGGTCTAAATATGCCATTAATTTTTTTAGTATCTTAACGACTTCAAATGAAAAAATTCAAAACTAGAAAGTTATAGATCTTGTCGAGATCTAGAATTTTCATATAAAAGTTATCTTTATTTAATACAACAAAAAAGATATGATTTTTCTAAGATATATTAATAATATCAAATCATATTTTTTTATTACGGAATTAAATGAAGATAATTTTTAAATGAAAATTGTAGATCTCGACAAGCAGCCTGTTCGCTTGTTGGTTTCAACAGAGCTTATCAGCCATGATACAGTATTTTTTTCTCACAACAAACCAGCACCAGCCGAACTTATTAGCCCAGAAACCAACCAGCGAACAAGCTGAAGATCTACAAATTTTTAGTTTTGGGTTTTTTTATTTAAAATCGTTAAGATGCTAAAAAAATTAATGATATATTTAGACCTAAGGGTATTTTTGACTTTTCACACATACAGTTTGACATCGTCAGAGCTTAATCTGACGGTAGTGGCATGGAGGGTAAGAAAAAATTGGAGCAGTGACGCTGAAGTCCGCCGAACTTCTTCAGTGGCTCACAGGAAATTATAATCTTTTATAATAGCTCATAAGAAATTCCCTCAAACTTAAATAAGATAATAAAGATGTAACCATACAAACTCCCGTGGAGGATCCGCTTTTAGATCCCTGGCAGTCCCGGCGGCCTCCTTCGACGAACGATCCAAGAGCTGGGATAGCGGATGGTCGTGGAGACCCGCGCTACTACGTCAATAGTTTAGCCGCCGCATGCTGTTCATGCTCGGCCACAGGCCCACAAGCGCTGCTGCGGCTGCGGTCCAAAAGTTTCCGACCTCGCGCCGAACTGAGTTGAGCGTCACAGAATGCAACATCTACATGTGAGTTCATTATTTCAGTGTGGTAGTATTTGCGAAGACGAGAACTTCTGATAGTATTTTACGATTCTCGAATCAGACTACAGAACTACAGAACTAATTGCCGCTCACTTATTTTGCCCTGTTTGCTAGGCTGATAAGCCATGACTAAAAGTATTATTGACTAATTTGTTGTGAAAGAAAAATATTGTTTGTTAGCTGAAAAAATACGGCTTATAAGCCCAGCGAACAAGACGTTTATTCCACCAGTTTTTTCTTTTCATTGATGAGTTGATGACAGATTCATGCAACTGAGTCTACTAAGCAGCTGACAGCGAAAGAAGATGCCATGATAGCTGACAAAGTGGAACGACATAAACAATTAAGTTGGTCACTTATATTATAACAGTGAAGACTCAAGAGGAACCATGTGGATGTGTCTCGCCAAACACAGGATCACACGATGGTGATAAGTCCCTAGAGTCTAAGGTGAAAGGAAAATTGACTTTGGAATTTATTCTCAACCCAGCATAATCAAAGCTCATACTATTTACCATTCTCAATCCAGTGTGAGAATCTTGATATGCCCACAAATCGTAAAGCAATGAAAAATAGGAAACTGAGCAACACTCCATCATATTCTATACTTCAGAATATTCTTCCACACATGTTTTTGTTAACTGTTATCCATGCCAATTGGCAATTGCCCACCCTGCAGCTGTTTTTCCCTAATAACAGTGTTGATTTGCTGATCGGTGATCAGAGAAAGCACATTTATGCCGGTTGTTATAGGCTTACTGAATGTATGATGTGCCACATGTTCAGATACAAAAACACTATAGTAGCTTGTTCTGCATCTACTTCTCTAAGGTTGGTATGTAGCTAACAGCACAAAGCAATTGAGAATCAGCAAAATGGTATGATTCTCCAGTCTCACCTAACGTGCCCAAAAGATCCGTGGTGAAGAAAGCTGCAAGAGCACAGTGGAGATGCAAGTGCTTGACACCAAGAATGCTACGTTACTCGGGCTCGCTTGTGGTTTGAACTCACAGCATCTCTAATCCCTTTGCCTGTCACTGCATACGGTGCTGAGGCTACTGGAAGTGAAGGAGATTTATCAAGGCATGCGTATCTTTCATTCCCATTCCAGTACAGAATCACCCGGTTCGTGCATGAGTGGGACCAGCTGTCACCTGCATAACAAGGTCATTATCTTATCATGGAATAATCGGTTCAAGTGTCCAGTGCCCATGAAATATTCAGAAGAAATATGTCACTGAATAGAAGAGATAAGCTACAGTCACCCATCTACTTGAAAACCCTTTTTTTTTCTTTTTTGTTTTTTTGGCAAACATTCATCCAACCCCACTGGAGAAAAAAAAATGTAGCTATTGTCATAACGTGGCTCCACTACAACGAGTTGAGGATGAGGTATTCTGTGATTGGTGGCTTCGGAATAATACTTTAATTCTAGGACATTGGAAAAGTGGAGTAAGCTTGTTGATCTCCTTGGGAGCATGGATGATTTAGCGACATAGAAATGAGTGTGTTTTTAATGGTGCTGCACCAAGTGTCCAAGTTGTTCTTAGAAGAATTTTTTTTTAAGGGAGTCTCTGGTGTATGGCTGGTGCAAAAGGTTTGGCACAGCTTGTGGCACTAATTGTAGTGGAGCCACAAGATTGCGGTATAGATTGAAAGTTATGTACATTACATATGATACAATTATACAAAAAACACAACAAGATTTTCAGTTTTTAGTGTATGATTTGCCTAGATAATTTCATCCACCTACATTATCACGGCACCAAAGTTTTGGCTGCAATTAGTAAAAGCTTGCCCATATGCATTTCAGCCGTTTTGACTTAGTCACTGGAAATGTGTGCCCAGAAATAGAACAGAAAGGCAACCTTGATAACATAAGCACATAATTAGGAAATTTTTATTGCTAATTTCCTGCTGCTGTGTGAACAATAAAGACCACAAGCATCCAGTACTGATTTGAAGATGAAGGAATGGAGGATTATACTTCTATGACACAAAACTGACCTAGAGCAAGAGTCAATTGAAATGACCCTTCTGTAAATTTAGTAGTGACTTGGTTCAACAAGACAACCTGCTCAGCAGAACAAGATAAATATGTTAGCCTCATGAAATAGGTAACATACAGTCAGAATTAATAACCTTCATACACATGATGGGTAACTTACTGCCAAGTTATATGTCTTTGCAATCTTCATTAACTTCAATGATAATCCACTTAGCACTCTAGTCCTCAGTGCCAGATCTTCAAAATCTTGTCGAAAGTGGAAAGTAACACTATCAATAACAACTATACGCACCTGCAAAGTAGATAGCCAAATCTTTACTTTTGAACACAAGGTCAGTAGGAGTACATTGGAAAACTGGGAGAGAAAAAACTAGCGTACATTATAATGTCCTGGTTGCAAAGAAAAGGTAAAGCATCAAGATAAAAAAGATCGACAACAGAACAGAAATAGTTGTGTTAAAGTTAGACTTGAGAAGTCAACTGTTGAAGAAACTCACATCTTTATGCTCTCCGAGGAACTTTTCCAGGTAGTTTATGACTGCAATTTGTTCGGTGTAACTGCATATTCGGAAGTAATAGATGTCCGCCAGGAAATGCTCAGGCTGTAATTGTTTTTGGCCAGAAGAGGACTTCTCATGGCTTTGTGGAAAGTGCTCCAGTATGTCCCTGATACACCCTTCAGCAATCTGGTAGACACGTTCAACCATGAAACTGCCCTCTGTATCTGTTATGATGAAGACAACTGCTATTAGGCTTTCTCAGTAAAGCACTAGATGATATGTATTCCTGTGTGAAGCTATTTACCGATATAAACTGCTTTCCCACCAAGGCCACCATATTCCACTGGGATTTGTACATTGATTGCTAGTTGAATCCTGAAGAAAAGATCGTATTTAGTAGGAAGATCTGCTGCACTTGTATTCATTAGTAACTACAACATACCCCAGTTGTGTTTTACCAACCCCTGGGACACCACCTGAATAAAATTAGTACTGTGCATTAGGTCAGTCGCTTCAGATACATCAACTGAGAGAATCAAAATTATGTAAATTACTTGATAGAGGGAAATTGAGGGCATTTTCTGATCTCTGAACGCGAGGAGCGAAGCATGATAGAACAAGAGACACTAAGCTCTACGATTCTTCAGAATAGCACAAAAGTTTGACAGATCATCACTAGTAGACATGAAGCAAACAAAAGAAGCACAGGTTACATATACCTAGCTAATTGATTAAAAAATTGCCCAATAGCTCCTATTTGATCCTTTGTTAGGAACAGTATTAGAAAGTAAACTAACCGATCTCAGTAACTTCTTTGCAGTGAATCCCGCCACCAAGTATGTCATTGAGGTCACCAGAACCAGTAGTAGTGTGTTTCTGTGACTGCTCGTCAGAGAGCATATCCCAAGCATTCTGGGCCCCTGAAATGTAACAGCGTCAGGATACGGACTTCTGTTGTGGTCCATTTCTAGAACCTTCAGAACATCAAATAAACCAGCAAAAGTCAGCAGCACAAGGGCGGGACACACAGTTTTGGTGTACATCAATACTTCTTTCGCCAAAACTCAAAATTAGTGGGTATGGATTATGATATAGATAATGTATATACCAAGGTTTTAAATCTCCAGCTAAGCTTCTTAGCTGTTGTCCTCCACAACAGCTAAGTGCAGCTATAGCCGTAGAGCTGCAGCTAAGCTATTTAGCTATTTTTGCAAAAAATAGGAAAAAAACACAGAACCTTGGCATAACCTAATAACCATTACTAATTGATTCATCACCTTTACTACTTGAAAGCGTAGATCATATGCGAAGTCTAAAAATAAGCCACAATAAAACTAATTAACTAGTTCAACAAGCATAGATCTTAATCTTTACTAAAGATGTCCAAAACATACAAGCAAAAGATGAGAATGCAATGTGAACAGAGAAGAAACTTGCCAGATTGCTCTCCCATGGTGATTGCCACTTGGAGTTGGTGGTGCTGATTGGGGAAGAAGAGAACTGGAGTGGGGATTTCAGTATCTCACAGCCGCCGACCCGTCGTAGCCGCCTCCGCCACCGCTCATAGCCGCCGTCGGCGGCGCCTCGCAGCCGCCGCCGCCTCCAGCGGCCTCCGCGTTGCAGCCGCCGCCGCCACTGCCGCTTGGGGAGAGTCGCGCCGCGCCGCCGTCTCCGGTCCACCGCCGCCTTTCGGGGCTCCGGGAGGCACAGAGTGCGAGACAGTCAAGTGGGAGAGAAGAGTGTCTGGGCTACATGGTTCGGAGGAGGCTATTTGGGCCGCTCGGTAGACCGTCTTCTGGCCCATCGATTTTTAGCTGCCGCCAAATGAAGGTCCATTTTAGCCACAAATAATAACTTTTACGAAAGTTTGCTTTTCTACCCTGAACTCTAAAACCGGATAAACCATCTCTCAGAACTCTTAAAACCGTTTGTTTTACCTCCCAGACCGGTTATAAGCTGATTTTTAAAGACGGTTTTGTCTTTTTCTTTTTTATTTATTTCGATTGAATCTTTGAAAAATCATCATAGAAAAATTATAAAATAAAAATCCAGATTTATAAATACTTTTTAACAAGCATACACCTATAACTAAGTTATACATAATCCAATGAGTATAAAATATTTACTATAGTTCAAGCATACAATGGTTAACCATAAAAATTTCATCACAATTGGACCATGGAAACTACAACTATAAATTAATTATATAAAAGTATAGATCTAAAGCTACAACAAAAAAATTATACTAAAGCATCCCATATTATATGTTCATTGTGTAGATCTACACATGTGTAGTTCAATAAAATTAGATTTTTCATTTTATGATTTTTCTATGATTTTCTACGATTTTTCTGTGATTCAGCCAAAATAAATAAAAATGAAAAAGACAAAACCCCTTTGAAAACCGCTTATAACCTGTGGGAGGTAAAACGAATAGTTTTAAAAGTTTAGGGAGGTGGTTTATCCGGTTTTAGAGTTCAGGGAGGAAAAACAGACTTTCGCAAAAGTTGAGGGAGGTAATGTGGACTTTTTCCGTACCATTACGAAAGTGTTTGCCATAACACACGACTTATTATTTTATTTATTTTTTAGATTTCAGAAAAAAAAAGTTTGAGGAAATATCTTTTTTAGCCTTGTGGTCACGCCGCCGCCTCCTGGTCGTGAACTCATGCCGCATCTAGAGGGCTATGCCGTCGCCTGGTGTCTCGTGAGCCAGGGGAGAGAAGAGAGAGTCATGGTCTCGTGGAAGCACAGAACAGAGACTGCTATGAGGAGAGAAGAGATAGCCTGGTTTCCAAACCCCAAGTTTCCAATATATATGCTAGCGTAGTAATGGGTTTTTTTGGGCTTCGGACCTCTTAAGATGTCCTCCTTTGAAATGGCGCCTCCATATTCATGGTATATCCATTCCCTATCATCATCACCATTGTTTCTAAGCACATTTTAAATACCAATATTAGGTTGTAACCAATTATTAGTTTTACCATTATGTAATATATAGGAACGAGCTCACCTTATAATCAATGGTCGTATCCGAAGGTGTTATGTCCTCATTGAAGTGGATCGTGACGCCTAAGAGAGGGGGGTTGAATTAGGCAACTTAAAAACTAACTCCAAAACTATGGCCTCTTTTTCTTACTCTAGCAAAACCTACGCAATAGATAAACTATCTAAATGTGCAACTATGGTTTTGCTAGTGTGTTGCTATCTCTACTATAAAAGAAGTAATACAATTAATATAAATGCAGAAGCTAAAGAGCAAGGTAGAGATATGCAAACTCCCATCGACGACTCTGGTATTTTTACCGAGGTATCGAGAAGCGCGCAAACTTCCTCCTAGTCTTTGTTGGAGCTCCTCGCAAGAAATCCCTCGCAAGGACCAAGCTCCCGGTTGGGTAACTCCGTGGATAGCCTCGGGCCTTCCCCACACGCAAGTGGGTCTCCGATGTGTCTTCTGGCAAGCTCTCCCGGATGCTCCCCGCCGTCTTCACTATCAAGCTTCCGGCCGAAATGTCGCGGGCCTCGTTCCCTCCAGTACATGGTGGCGGCCACACCACAAACGCGGTTGGTGTGATCTCGCAAGACTTCAAGCCTCTCCAATGTACAACAATGGTGCTCACAAGCACCGAGTGGCAAGAGGTATGCAAACCTCACTAAACACTAGGCCTAAATCTAGAGCAAGCGCATAAGCGGTGGTCTAATCAACCTAAGCACTTCGTAAAGTACCTACGCTAATCACCTAATAAAACACTAAGCACTATGCAAGTGGAGATCACTAAAATGGTGTATCAACACCCTTGGTATGTTTCCTCAACTCCACACACATCAAATGGCTGGTTGGGGTTGTATTTATAAGCCCCACTGAGAAAGTAGCCGTTGGGGACGAAGTCCCGCTTTTCTGCTACTGACCGGACGCTGAACTCGTCCTGACCGGACGTGTCCAGTCGTCTTGACCATTGGAGCCGCGAACACTTGATCGGACGCTGCCAGTGTCTGGTCACCTGCCACCGGACGCGTTTGGTCGTAGTTTCACCGCTTTAGAACCTCTCTGTACTCGATCGGACGATGCTACCCTGCATTCGGTCGGTTGCCGTCAGCGTCCAATCCAGCGTTCGATCGCTGCTGATGACGCCTGTCTGTCGAGCCTTCGGTCCAGCGTCCGGTCGCTTCTTCCAGCATCCGGTTCAGCGTCCGGTCGCCTCTGCGAGCTCATTTCTTTGCGATCTTGCGTATGGCTTGGTTCCTATCTTTATGCTTGGACTTTGTTTGATATCTTGAGTCTTCTCTTGTGCTCCTAAGGTCTTGGTTATGGTGTTGATCATCGGATCATCACATCGCCTTCGTCCAAGTCACGTCTTGCACCCTATTGAACTACAAAATAAACATTTGCAAATTCATTAGTCTAATTTGGTTATGTTGATCATCAAACACCAAAATCCAAAGTAAATGGGCCAAGGGTCCATTTTTCTTACAATCTCCCTCTTTTTGGTGATTGATGACAACACGACCAAAGCAAGCAAATAATAGAATTTTGAAATTTAAAAACTACCTACTTGCTAGGATGCAATGCAAGGGGCAAGATTATATGATGCTAAAAGATACTACTTGTAAGACTATATAGAGACTTATCTTGCCCTTGCAAATGTCTCCATGTGGTATTATGGATTTAAGCCTTGCTTCCTACAAGTTTTCCCATTACTTAGGCTAATCCATAATCTACTATTCTCTCTTTCTCGGACCATTATTACAAATCAATGCTTGCTTTTGGTCCTCTAAATTCTCCCCCTTTAGAATTAAACACCGAAAAGAAAGACATTAGTAGCACAAGGGAGGGTCAAACTTTGTGATCCTTTATGTGTAGAGTGGAATATATCACAAAATTTGACTCTCACATTATATAGATAAAGCTCCCCCTAAATATAAGCATACATATGATAGAAGGCAAAGCATATGCATAATTGGCAATTTTTTGCACACGGGAATTTAATCTATATAACGCATGGAGAAAGCATATAAATATCAAAATAAAATCAACATGATGATATTGGTTTAGAAATACCACATGCGGAAACCAATTTGATTTCTACCACTTGCAACAGGTGGTGGATCTTCAAAGTATGATGCTTAACTCCAGGGACTCCATTTTCCTTGCAATGAGACTACTACACACATGATAAGCTTGAAAAGGTGTTAGTCTCAAAGCATCCAACTTGTAGAGTAACCTCCCCCTAAATTTGTGCACACAAGTGTGGGATACTTGTAGAAGTTATGCATATTGATTTTAGAATCAATAATACCACTTGAAAGATGACATCTCATGAATGTGACAATCATTTTCGAAGACGATATTCAGGAGAAATTATCTATAATTTGGACTTTGGCACATATTAGATGAACAATTGAAGGACAAGCTATGTGTCGTGCTCCTAAATAATTTTAAACCATGTAGGATTGCTCCAAGGAATAAGAATGAAACCGAGCAAGCCTACCATATGAAATACCTAGTGTATGCATGACAAAAAGATATAAACATGCAAATGCAAACCTAGGCATGAATAGTAACTAGATGCTAAAAGATACCAATTATAGGAAAATTTAAATCAAATACCAATTGAAGTAAATTGAATCTAGTTACCTAACATGGGAAGGGGAATTTGGGTCCATAGTATTCACTAACCCACTTGACAATGATTTTGACCATCATGATGCACCCCATGAAATGCATCCAAACTTTGCCAAGTCTCCAAATTCCCCGAAGTCCATCAGACTTCACTTCCCTTTCAGGATCCAAACCTTCTTGGTGCTCTTCATGTTGGAAATGATTTTCTTTGGCACCCAAAAGCGTTTGACCCCATTGTTGGCTTGTTTCTTCACCTTGATGGCCACCACCTTGTCATTTTTCTTCTTCTTCAAGAGATAAGGTGTGGAGGCCTTCTTGTCCACCTTATTGGTGTACGTGTTGGAGAGCTTGCTTGTTTGCTTTTTCTCCTTCTTCTTTGCTCCTCCCCCATTCTTCACCTTGCACTCATAAGACTTGTGGCCTTCCTTGTGGCACACATAGCAAACCACAATTTGTCCTTCATCAAGCTTCTTCACTCCCTTGACGGTGTTATCTTAATGAAGTTGGGCTTGCTTCGCCTTGCCTTTCACTTGAGTCAAGTCCTTGGTGAGGCGAGCTACTTCTTGCTTGAGTTGCTCATTCTCCTTTGCAACCTCTTGTGTGCATGTATCTACAACAACTTTCTCAACACAGACTTGGTTGCACAAAGGTGAATCTAAACATAAATTATTACAAGAAGTAGAGGCATCCTTTTTAGACACGTTAGAACTTTTCCTTTTAGATGCCTTAGTGGGAGTTGTACTAACGGCTTCAAGATTAGCAACCTTTTTAGTTAGCTCATCACAATGTTTGCACATGGTTTCCATTTTAGCAAGCAGACTTTTATATGTATCTTGTGAGCTAGCTAACTTTTCTTTTAATTTTTCATTTTTCTTTACAAGTTGCTCATCATTGATTGTGCATTCATTTGTTGTTGCACTAGCCTTAAGTTTCTCAATTTTAGTAGATAGTTCAACATTGAGATTAGCAAAGTTCTCATATTGTTCAAGCAAAGTTTTGTATGCTTCTTGTGAACTATCTAGCTTTTCTTTTAAGCTTTTGAGCTTCTTTTGTTGACTAGTGCAAACCTTAGCATAATTAAGATTTTGTTGCACAATTTCATGATAAGAAGGTATATCATCATCACTATCACTCTCACTAGAGGATGAGCTTTCATTACCTCATGTCATAAGGCACACACGAGAAGAGCTTGATGATGAGTGCTTGCGACCTCGCCTCTTGTGATGGTGTTATTCTTCACTTGAAGAATCATCCCATGATCTTATTGATGTGAGAGCTTGGTTCTTGCATGCCTTTTTCTTTGTCTTGGGTGTAAGCTTATTTGGACAAACTTTCACAAAGTGCCCCAACTCGCCGCATCCATAGCATCCTCTCTTTCTTTGCTCATTTCTTTGATTGGTGAAAATGAGATCTTGAATTTGGATGGGCACACCCTTGACATTGAGCCTTTGGATCATCTTCTCCACCTTGTTGATTAATTTGATTGATTCTTCATCAAGGTCGGAGGTGGAGGAGGAAGATTGATCATCATCACTTGAATCTTCATCATCATCATCATCATCTTCTTCTTCTTCATCTTCACTTGAGGAGCTTGAGCTTGAGCTTGTCTCAACTTGCTTGCCCTTCATCTTCTTTTTCTCGCTACATGCGAGAGCTTTGCCTTTGCTCGATGAAGAGGCTTCTTCTTGACCCATCTTACATGATATTTTAAATGCCATTAACTTGCCAATGGCAATGCCCAGGGTCATGGTGCTCAAGTTCTCCATGTTGTGAAGGATGGTGATGATGCTTGCATATTTCTTTTGTGGTAGCACGGAGATGATCTTCCTCACGATGTCCGCATCATCTAGCTTTATTAATCCTATTGAATGAAGCTCATTGATAATTAGATTCAAACAAGAATACATATCACGAATAAGCTCATCATCATTCATTGTAAAGGAATCATAATTTTGTTTAGCTAGACAATGTTTTTGCTCACGGACATTACTTGTGCCGTCATGGAGCTCTTGGAGTTTTAACCAAATTTCATGTGCCATATTTAAAGTGAACACTTGGTTAAACACATCCATGCTAAATGATTCAAACAAGCAATTTTTAGCTCTAGCATTAAAGTGTATTTCTTTTTCATCACTCTTAGTGGGTTTTTCGAGATTCTTGATGGGTTTCATCCCGTCATGAGTGACTCTCCATACACCCAAATCAACCGCCTCAAGGTGGCAAGCCATTCTAGCTCTATAGTAGGAGAAGTTAGTGCCATCAAAGTGCGGAGGCCTAGAGGTATCCATCCCAACCACTCTAATTAGCGTCGGCTCAACGATGGTTAAGCCAAAGGTCCAAATTGAGCCAACCGGCTCTGATACCAATTGAAGTGGACCGTGACACCTAAGAGGGGGGAGTGAATTAGGCAACTTAAAAAACTAACTCTGAAACTATGGCCTCTTTTTCTTACTCTGGCAAAACCTATGCAATAGATAAACTATCTAAATGTGCAACTACAGTTTTGCTAGTGTGTTGCTATCTCTACCGCAAAAGAAGTAATACAATCAATGTAAATGCGGAAGCTAAAGAGCAAGGTAGAGATATGCAAATCCCATCGACGACTCCGGTATTTTTACCAAGGTATCAAGAAGTACGCAAGCTTTTCCCTAGTCCTCGTTGGAGCTCCTACAAGGAATTCCTCGCAAGGGCCAAGCTCCTGGTCAGGTAACTCTGTGGATAGCCTTGGGCCTTCCCCACGCGCAAGTGGGTCTCCGATGTGCCTTCCGGCAAGCCTCTCCTGGATGCTCCCTGCTGTCTTCACTATCAAGCTTCCGACCGAAATACCGTGGGTCTTGTTCCCTCCGGTACACGGTGGCGGCCACACCACAAACGCGGTTGGTGTGATCTCGCAAGACTTCAATCCCCTCCGATGTACAACAATGGTGCTCGCAAGCACCGAGTGGCAAGAGGTATGCAAACCTAACTAAACACTAGGCCTAAACCTAGAGCAAGCGCATAAGCGGTGGTCTAATCAACCTAAGCACTTTGCAAAGTACCTATGCTAATCACCTAATGAAACACTAAGCACTATGCAAGTGGAGATCACTAAAATGGTGTATCAACACCCTTGGTATGTTTCCTCAACTCTACACACATCAAATGGCTGGTTGGGGGTTGTATTTATAAGCTCCACTGAGAAAGTAGTCATTGGGGACGAAGTCCCGCTTTTCTGCTACTGACCGGACGCTGAACTCGTCCTGACTGGACGCGTCTAGTCGTCCTGATCGTTGGAGCCACAAACACTTGATCGGACGCTGCCAGTGTCCGGTCACCTACCACCGGACGTGTCCGGTCGCAGTTTTGCCGCTCTGGAACCTCTCTGTACTTGATCGAACGATGCTGCCCTGCATCCGGTCGGTTGCCGCCAGCGTCCGGTCCAGCATCCAGTCGCTGCTGATGATGCATGTCTGCCGAGCCTCCGGTCCAGTGTCCGGTCGCTTTTTCCAGCATCTGGTTCAGCGTCCGGTCGCCTGTGCGAGCTCATTTCTTTGTGATCTTACGTACGGCTTGATTCCTATCTTCATGCTTGGACTTTGCTTAATATCTTGAGTCTTCTCTTGTGCTCCTAAGGTCTTGGTTATGGTGTTGATCATTGGATCATCACGTCGCCTTCGTCCAAGTCACGTCTTGCACCCTATTGAACTACAAAACAAACACTTGCAAGCTCATTAGTCCAATTTGGTTGTGTTGATCATAAAACACCAAAATCCAAAGTAAATGGGCCAAGGGTCCATTTTCCTTACACTCAACAGTGCATGCTCTAGTAGAGGATGCAGTAGCTAGTAGGGCACCACACAATGCTGCATTTGGTATGCACCCATTGGCAAATATTTGTGTTTGTATCAGTGCATTGTAGTTCCTTCTATTGGATCTTTCTTTTATTTGGGAAAAATAATGTTGAAACCATGATATAGTTCAGATTCAGGTTATGAGTTCATAATTTTAGTTTTTAAGCAATTGTGATCATAGTAAAGAGTCCTAAGAAATGTGCAGGTTTAGGCCAATGAACTCTGATGCTAAGAGTCCATAGGCTTTGGTTCGCATTTGTCTGGACATAGCTAATCGGATGATGCTAGCATATGATTATTTACGCACTCCTGTGTTAATGTGCATGTGCGAATTTATGATATGATAAAGTTTTCGGGGGGTTTGGGTGGGGGGGGGGGGTGAGTAGGCCAAGGTTAGAACATAGCACCTGATTCCTTAATATTTGTATATGAGAGTAGTCATTTTGGTATTTTGGGATTTTTCTTCCATGCAGCTTGACCATATATGTTATGCTAATTGCAATAGGAGTATATTAAAGAATGCTAGATAGGTCTTATGTTCCTTGTAATTACTAGTTGAGTGCGCTCGTGTTGCTACTGGTATACAAAACATCTTATGACATACATCCGCACGAGTAGAAATCTCGCAAGAAAAAGACGTGTTAGAAATACTATAATCAACAGGTTTCAATTATATATAATCTGTACATCCAATTAATAACATGTCAACAAGTCATAACTACTTGTCTCTCATTTCTTTCCGACTTCCTCTATTACCTAAAATTCAGATGGATACAAAAAATGTCAGTAATAAAGGATAGAAATGTAAGAATATAACAGTTATGCAAAATAGAAGACAATACCTTTTCATGGAGTGAGGACCTCTTTATAGACAATATTTTCCATGTATGTACCATTTATTTTTGTCTTTTTTCTTATCCTTCTTTATCACTATGCAGTGGCTCTAGATAGCGCAACATACAACTGACCATGAGAGAACACCAGTTTAGGCAAATACACACCAACATTGGGGATAGAATTTCGCAAGCATACAGAACTATCATGTAGCACTTCGCTCGTTGAGTACTGAGTGTCGAATTTATATTTTTCCCATAGGAAGGTGAAAGGCTAGAATTTATATGTAGACTAAGAATTGCTAAGGTAAAGCCTAAGTTAATCCTAGATAGGTGAACAATAGTGAAGGGTGAATGTGAACTACTTAAACTAACTACTAATAACAAGGTAACCTAGAGATAACAAGGTGGGAGATCGAGCGTTTTATCTTTCTAGTAACTAAGGTAAACAAATGACTAAGAGAAATGCGATAGTACTTCAAGGCACAGCCCTCCTATCAACTAGGAGAGTTAAATAGACAAGGTCTGCCACGAGCCCTATGATTTAATAACTAGACCTATCATGGTGGAATACAGAGGATGGACAAGGCTGTCACCACTTGCCACCTACCACATTCTATCCGGAGGCCTAGCTGTATCTACAGGTAATCTATAGCCTAAGCACTATGCTTAGTCTATAGGTTTACTGCTTTGATCCGAGCTCCGATGAAATGAGATCAAAGTACCCTAACCATACGGTCGAACTGGTACTAATGAATAGCTACTAATTAAGAGATAACCTATGCCATTAATGTCAAACAACAAGCACCTAAGCTCACTAATGATGAACACTAATGACTAAGTACTTAAAGTAAAGCAAAGCAATAATATTAGAATAAAGTACTTAAATAAACATTGAATAAAGTAAATGCTGAAATGAAAGAATTACAAGGAGCTATACCAGACCCAGAAGACTCTTCTAGACTTCGAGAGTAGCTCCGCTTTTGATCTACTCCACTACTAAACTACTACTCTATAGCTAGGCTAAGCTAAAAAGCTAAGAGAAGCTTAGAGACCTTGGAAAATGAATGGGGCACTTCTCCACCGAGCTCCACACCCTCTATTTATAGTGTAGAGAGGTATGGGGGGTACTTGTAGGCAGCAGGGAGGTCGGTGGAGGTAGGGGGTGTCGAGCGGCGGCATAGGGGCACCGACCGGCCCTTGGATGCACCGCCTTTGCATCCAATGGTGCTGGCTAGCTTCAAATGGCGGTTGTGAAGCCAGCATGTGCCGAAACTTGGCTGGTAAGGCGGTTCCAAGGTCAGTTGGAGCCTCCAAGTCTATGACGGTGGGCCGGTGGATCCACGTCAACTCCATCTCATCCATCGGTGCAAGTTGACTTGAATCAATGCTTGACATTGCTTCTAGAGTAGCTCCCGTGGATCACTGACATGGCAAAGTGCCAATGTGGCACTTGGTGGGGCCGAGCGACGCTGTCCTATGGGGCTAGGTGGTCCTACCACATCCGCTTACTTCCTTGGTCCATGTTTGTCACCATTTTGGGCTATTTTTGCCATATTTTATGCATACAAATAATTCTACAAGCACAAGTGGAACTAGGTAAATTATAAACAAAATTTTACACATGTGATGATGATTTACCTCACTTTATCATACTTTTGGGTGGAATGTTGATGGTCAAAACGGGTGTTAATGACCATCAACAAGCTCCCCTAATCTACCCCTTTGTTGTCCTCAGCAAAGATGCAGGTTTAGCATGGAATAGGTGTTGGATCAGGAGTTGCTACTATGTAACGCCCTGGAAAGACTTGTATACAAACAAATACTATCTCTTGAGTTGAACATGTTAGCACTTAGAAATTTCACCATCAGTCTTAGCAATGTGGGACTTATAGCTTTCACCTTGACATAAGCAATTGCAAGAATGTGTAGCTAGATAGATACTTTTTTACCTACTTTGGGTTAGCTCAAACTTCCTGGAGGTTTTCAATAGATTTGAAAAGAAATCTTGCCTAAGTTCTTCAGATGGTACACTCAAGTCACTCAATGGTGTTTGAAATCCTCACCAAGGCCATGAATTTTAGCCTTAATTTCTATCCTAAAGCTTATGTGGAGCTCAAGGTAGGGGGTAAAAGCATAGCTTACTTGAATTGAATATATTGCTAAGTCAAACACTTGGATCACAAGGAGCAACAAATCATACAAATTGATCAAGATGTGCATGTGTGTGGTATGTTTGGTGGAAGTGGTACTCCTTTGAGAAGTTTCCCTTCTCTAGCTTCTTTTTGAGAGGGCATGGCTACTTTCTTTTTCTCACTCTCTCTCTCTCTCTTTAATACTAGAGCTTTTTACTCTTTTATTCTTTCTCACTTTTTTCTGTAGCCCATGCCTCTCTTTTTGATGTAAGATAGCTAGAGAGGTAACTTTGATTCTCATAGAGCAATAATGAATGGAAAGCATATGTGGTTGCGTATCCCTAGTGTAGGAATAGCATAAATATGTGGGTGTATGTGATCTTAATCAAAAAGCATAAAAGTTTCTCTACTCAGATCAACAAGGCTTGAAAAAGCTTAAAACTAACAAGCAGCTTTTATGGTGTCTTTATCATGTATGAATGAATTTATTTGGCTCTGGTAGGAATTTATCACCATTGAGGAACTTCTAGCAAGGGATTTTTAGCATTTTATAAAACAAAATTCTAGGTTGTTTTTACCATTCCTCAGATAGGTTCAAAGATTTACTCTAATCATGGCTACAACATATCTCACAAATGCTTATTCTTGGTTCTAACATTTGCAACCCATGAAAGCATTCAACTTAAGGTGAACTCTAAGTTTATCATGCTCAAAACTTAAGAAGTATAAGGTTGTATAACAAGCTTTTACAATATATCACAGAGCAATTATTCATCATCTCCAAAATTTATCATCATGTTATTGGAGCAGAGTTTCTCTCGAGATAAATTTAAGGGACCCCTCTCTACATTCTATGATCATGAATATTGAAATGTAAAGTAAACATGAATGTAAAGAGAGGGTTTAAGATTTTCATAACTGAGTGAGGAGAGATATCTCCCCCAAGTTTACCTTTTGCATAGGTTGGAATGTCTTCTGGCGCCTCTGTTGATTCTTTCCTTTATTGACTAACTAATACTACTATAATGCATAAATGACTAAATAACTAAACCTATTACTACTAGATAACTGATTCAGTATGAATACTATTGAATATATATATTTTTTCATATGTTGTTTTAAATGCAAATCTATCCTATCATGCATTAGCTACTATAGAACTTTATTTATTAACATAGAGTAGCTAAATGCAACTAACCTATCATGCAATGCAAATTTATTGGAAATCTAAATAAGACACAACTAATGAAATGTGGTAATTAAATGCAAGGGATAGAAAACTTACCTTTTTGATGGGCTCAAGGTCATTCGTCCTTGGGCAGAGGAGTTTCCTCTTGTTCCACCTCAGAGGACTTGTCAGGATTAGGGGATGATTAGTTTGAGGATGGATCTTTCTTTTTATGCCATCTCTTTCTATTCTTCTTCTTGATAGGTTTCTTCGGTTCTTCAATCGGCTTTGGTTTCTTCATCTTGATTCTCTTCGGATGCTTTTTCTTTTCCTGTTTCTCATCAAAGAGGGGTTGTCTAGAGGCAAAAGCAAATATTTCTTTTCTTCCAGCAAAGTGGAATTGGATTTGCTAAGAGCCACATATATGCAAGCATTTGCATTGTTAAGAAAGGGACGACCAAGGATTAAAGGTGTATCCTCGACATTGCCCATGTCTAAGATCATAAAATATGTAGGAATATAGGCACTCCTAACTTTTACTAATAAATCAGTGGCTACTCCCTCCAGATAACAGATAGATTGGTCGGTTAGCTATAGGTAAATTGAAGTTGACGCTAAGGTAGTGTAGAACAATTTGTCATATGTTGCTTTTGACATTATGTTAACAGTAGAGCCTAAATCACACAGAGCATTATGGAAGGTATGAGTTCCAATGGAGTAGGTAATCATGGGGGTACCAGGATCACCTTTCTTAATGGTAAATGGGGAATCTAATAAATAGGAACCCTAAGAACTTAAAGCATAGCCATACTTTGTTGTAACAAGACTGGCTGTCTACATGGTTCCCTCAGGTTTGCTAGGAATTCTATCTTTTTCATAGGATGGGATAGCAGCAGCAATTTGAGCTAATTAGGTTTCTATCATCTTATTAAAACTAAGCTGATTCTTTAAGATAGAAGAAAATTCATCCAATTTAGCATTTATATTTTCCAACATATTGTCATGAGCATGTAGTTTCTTATTAAGACAATATGTTCATGATAGCATGTGGTAGGTGGCAAGTGGTGACAACCTTGTCCATCCTCTGTATTCCAACATATTCATACATGGCTTTGAGTGTCTCTTGCGCACTCACCTTCTCATAATGTTCTACTCGCTTCGTGAGCAGATCCATCTTAGCTGCAAGTATGTCAATTTCTTTAATTGAATGCATGCCTTGTTTATGGGGTTGGAGTCGATCGTCGCTCCATCCTTGGTAGGAAACAATCTTCTTGATCAATGTCTTTGCATCTACAACACTTAGCGAAAAGAATGCTCCACCAGTAGTAGCATCTAAATGGCTCCTATCTAATGGTACTAATCCATGGCAGAAGTTTTAGATCAAAAGCCAATCTTCCATGCCATGGTGCTGGCATGCAGAGACATACTCTTGCATTCATTCCCAAGCTTCAGGAATTGACTCATCTGCTAGGTGTTGAAAACTAGAGATTTTATTGCACAGAGATTAGTCTTCCCCATGGGGAAAAACTTAACTAGAAAAGTGTTGGAACACTTGTCCTAGGTATCTACAGCGTTGTGGTTAGACTAAAACCATTGCTTAGCCTTTCCTAACAAAGAGAAGGGGAAAAGGCAAAGATGTATAGCCTCTTGGCTCACTCCTTTAATGGTGAAGGTGCTACAAATCTCCAAGAAATGTTGGAGGTGAGCATTTGCATTCTTGTGGGCTTTCCCACAAAACAGACTAGCTTGAACCATCGTAATTAACTCTGGCTTAAGCTCAAAGTTAGTGTCCCCATTGATAACATTGGGTCTGGTGGCTACATTAGCAGCCGAGGGTGCAGAAAAATCACAAATGGACTTGTCGCCCATGGTCGTGGAGGGTAGTGATAGGATTTGAGGAAAAGGGATAAACTACTTAGGATATCTAAAAACCTAGCTAGCAAGTCTAGCAATATAAATCCAAGGCCAGTTGCTTTCCCCAGCAACAGTGCCAGAAATGCTTGTTGATATTTCTTAACGACTATTGGAGGATTCTATAAGCGCACAAAACTATCGCATAGCACTTCGCTCGGTGAGTACCGAGTGTCAAATTTATATTTTCCCACAGGAAGGCGAAAGGCTAGAATTTATATTTAAGCTAAGAATTGCTAAGGTAAAGCCTAAGTTAATCCTAGGTAGGTGAACGATAGTGAAGGGTGAATATGAACTACCTAAACTAACTACTAATAACAACCTAACCTAGAGATAGCTAGGTGGGAGAGCGAGCGTTTTATCTTTCTAGTAACTAAGGTAAACAAATGACTAGGAGAAATGCAATAGTACTTTGGGGCACAACCCACCTACCAACTAGGAGAGTTAAATAGACAAGGTCTGCCATAAGCCCTACGATTTAATAACTAGACCTATCGTCATGGAATACAGAGGATAGACAAGGCTGTCACCACTTGCCACCTACCACAATCTATCCGGATGCCTAGCCGTATCCACAGGTAATCTATAGCCTAAGCACCACGCTTAATCTACATATTTACTATTTTGATCTGAGCTCCGATAGAATGAGATCAAAGTACCCTTACCAGATGGTGGAACCGGTACTAACAAATAGCTACTAATTAAGAGATAACCTATGCTACTAATGCCAAACCACAAGCACCTAAGCTCACTAATGATGAACACTAATGACTAAGTACTTAAAGTAAAGTAAAGCAATAATACTAGAATAAAGTACTTAAATAAATATTGAATAAAGTAAATGCTGAAATGAAAGAATTACCAAGGAGCTATACCAGACCTAGAAGATTCTTTCGTACTCCGAGAGCAGCTCCGCTCTTGCTCTACTCCACTAGTGACTACTACTCTATAGCTAAGCTAAGCTAGAAAGCTAAGAGAAGCTTGGAGAGCTTGGAAAATGAATGGGGCACTTCTCCACCGAGCTCCACACCCTCTATTTATAATGTAGAGAGGCATGCGGGTACTTGTAGGTAGCAGGGAGGTCAGTGGATGTAGGGAGGCACTAGACGGTGGCATAGGGGCATCGGTCGGCCCTTGGATGCACTGCCTTTGCATCCAACGATGCTGGCTGGCTCCCAATTGCGGTTATGAAGCCAACACATGCCAAAACTTGGCTGGTAAGGCGGTTCCAAGGTCAGTTGGAGCCTCCAAGTGTATGATGGTGGGCTGGTGGATCCACGTCAACTCCATCTTGTCCATCAGGGCAAACCGACTTGAACCAACGCTTGACATTGCTTCTGGAGTAGCTCCCATGGATCACTGACGTGGCATAGTGCCAAGGTGGCACTTGGTAGGGCCAGGCGGCGCCCAAATGGGGCCGAGCGACGCTTCCCTATGGGCCTTGGTGGCCCTACCATGTCCACTTGCTTCCTTGATCCATGTTTGTCACCATTTTGGCCTATTTTTGTCATATTTCCGGCATACAAATAATTCTACAAGCACAAGTGGAACTTGGTGAATTATAAACAAAATTCTACACATATGATGATGATTTACCTCACTTTATCATGCTTTTAGGTGGAATGTTGATGGTCAAAATGGGTGTTAGTGACCGTCAACAATGACAAAACTAAGTGTAACAGGAAACTGCTTCCTCTTGAACTAGAACAGGAACATCTCATCATCCGAGGGGCATAACAGAATCTATGGTAGGAAGATTTAGTTTCTGGCTTGGTCTTTGACCATAATTTCTGCATCGATTGTATTTCTTTGGTACCCTTGAACCACCAGCCTGGTTCCATTACAAAGTCCACCCGCAGGGTTGATGTTTCTTAGCAATATGATTAGGGACCCAATCTTGAGCTTTAACACATGTGGAGGGAGACCATTGGGGGTCAAGGTGTTGAGGAACTCAAATGGGTAGTAGTTGTGTGGATCATCCACTGCACTATCAAAGCTATGGTACACCATCTCATTCCCTTGGAAACAGCTTATTATCTTCATGTTAATCATATCAACCCAGTCGTTCCACATAGATAATATTGCTCGTGAGGTGATGTAGCTCTTGTTTGACATATTGGCATTGAGGGTAGGGAATATGCATTCAATTAATGCATCAAGATCACTGTCTTCACCGATCTATGGTATGCATATATCATCAGGAAGGTAGATTTCACCATCACTATTAGCCTCCTCAGAGCCTCCCCCAATGCATAGCAAGTATTCTACAAACCATGGGTCGCTCTTTGCCCTCATGTTGTGCGCAAGTTTGAGATGTTGCATGGAATTCCAAAGGTACGACATCCGTAGTGAGACACCGACTACTTGAGCCCTTGACCCTCTTTGAACAACTAGGAGAACCTATAATCTCCACCGAACACCATAGTCTCCCCCCAAATGGTAGGTTAGGACAGTCCATGATATCACAGAGTCTATTGTCCAGTGCCTCAACACCTTGCCTCTTCATCATCGTCACCTCATCCCAAATAATAAGGGATGCGGTCTGAAGCAGCTTGGTAGTACCAATCTATTTTGTGAAGATACAAAACGCCCCATCATCGAGGGTGAGGGGAATCTTGAAACTCGAGCGGGCGGTTCTGCCACTAGGCATTATTAAGGCTGCAACACCAGATGTTGTCGTTGCCACGACAATCTTGTTTTGACTACGTTGAGTAGCAAGCAAGGCTTTGTATAGATAAGTCTTTCTAGTACCACCAGGTCCATCCACAAAGAACAAACCCCCATGATCGCTATCTATAGCAGACATAATCTCATTGTAGGCAGCCTGCTACTCCTCGTTAAGGGTCTTTGATAGTGTCATGTCATCAACACTAGCCTCCTCAAAATTCTCGCTGGGAATATCGCCAAACGGATCATATGTGTCATCAATATTAGGAAGTGGGTATATCTTTATGTCCTTCTACATTGATTCTAACAAGTTTCGAATATCTATGAGGACCATCTGTTCCACTACAAAGCTAGACTGGTTATTGTGCATGTAGTCCTCTAACATTGCCTCCTTGTGCTTTTCCTAGAGTTCTAACACATTGCTCAGCTCACAAAATACCAAGATTGTTGCAAATAGCCTTCGTAGTGCATATCGAATCATCCATAGAGTAGCTTCAATGAGGCCCTCATGCAGTGTGTTGTCCATTTCAATATGGCCCCTTCTTTCTACAGCTTCATGAAAAGTCGATAGGAGTACGCTAGAAACTATCCTTAAATCAGTGAACGAGGTTGCACCAGCCACATGGTTTAGAAGAACCCTAAGATAGTAATGTTCCCCTTTAGCCGGATTGGCACATACAACTCTTTCAATTTGTCTTAAATGATTCTTTTGTGCCCTCCTAATCCTTGATTTTCCCTATGTCCCACTTGTAGTACTCAGGAAAGTCCTGATACAATATACCACAAGCATGTTCAAATGTGTTGTTCTTCTCGAAGTAGGCTATAAGCATCAACCTTTGAACACCTAGACAATTAAGCACTCATCGAACACCCTCGCACCGGTGAAATGACACCATGTGCATGTCAAGAAGATGGAGCTGTAAGGACAACACCGAAGGGGACCTATCACTTATACCAAAACCATATATCCTCCACAAGGCCTCTGGTGGAGTTACCCATCTAGCATCCCTGTACTATTTGATCTCATCAATGTTTCCTTCATTGTCCTCCTTGTTAGCCTCTCTCACAGCCATAGACGCATGGTCAACCATGACCAACAACGGTAAGTAACGAGGTCTTCCTACCCCTGTTCCTTGACATGAAATAACTTTATTTCTATCTCAACCATGTCCATTATGTGATTGATAGAAAGTGCTGGACCAAGCAATCAAAATGCATCAGCTACACCTGCTCAACCATTATTTGATGACACCGGTAATTTGCACTACTTTTAACATCCTTTACATTATTTGCTTTCCTTTATTGTTGCCCAAGCTATAATATCTCATGGCACTATGCCGATCACAAACGATGATGAGGGCGATATATTCTAAGATGATGAGGAAGAGGATGAGGGATACCTATTTGCTAGGCAAGGTAATTGTACCAAATACCGAATACCTTTCTAAACATCCACTCCTTTATCTAACCTTTATTTTTATGTTCAAATGTCATTTCAATAGAGGAATAAGACAATGATGTCCAAAGTGATACTCCTAAGAAAGACACGACTTCTAACCCTGAAGTACTTGACCCGTACGACAAGGTGTATAGTAACATGCCTAGGGAGACACACATGCTAAAACATGTCCTAGATTGCCACCACTGTGGTGCGAAGAGGTTTCTAAAAAAACCTCATGGGTTCTATTGCCATAGTGGAAAGGTCGAGCTGAATACGCCAATCATACTAGACCAACTCATGAGGCTTTAGATGAGCTCCGACGTGGATGCTAGGCACTTTTGTAACAATATTAGGTTTTTCAATGGCCACTTCTCTTTCACTTGCCTCTATTGTCCACTACTACAGATTGACTTATCACTATCGCTACTTTCACTGTTGTAGTGATAGAAGCGAATGTGTTATGCTTCCACCACCGGTTGGACCGATAGTGAGGCCTCCTGAGGAAGGAAACTAGCAGTTGAAACCTCTACCACCCATGGTTTAATGTGGCAGTGGTATTTTCTCCATCGCATGAAAAGCTAAGCCGACTGGATAGGTGTTCTTGCTACCGGCCCTACACGACCGTTTGGTCTACCGATGGTAGTAAATTGAGCCAGTTTTTCCCAACTACCCACAACACAGTTGCATCACTATTCCACTTCTCCATCCTCAAGGTTGGCACATTGCTCCTCTCTCCTAGTTTATGTGAACCATTGCACGCCTCGCGTAGCGCCACCGCCACCTCCCACATGGCTGGCGCATTGTTCCTCTTGTAATTTGTGTGAACCATTGCACACCTTGTGCCGCGCCACCACTAGATCCAAAGGCAAGGGTAATGCTTTTGCATTGCACTTATGGATCTTTGTTAGATTATTTTCCTCTTTAGTGATCTCATTACTAAGGAAGCTCTCATCCTACTGTACAATGACGATCGTAGGCTCTTTGAAATGGAGGCAGCCCCCAACAACAGGAATGCACTAGCCAACCTCGCAGAGGATGTTGTTCTAGAGATCCTCCACCGCCTCCCCGCCTACTCCTTGTTATGCTGCAAATGTGTCTGTCGCTCCTGGAACCACCTCATCTCCAATAACCATATGGTGCTGCCCCAGACTGTGGCCGGTTTCTTCTACGACGGTGAGAAAGGTGAACAAAACTTCACCAGCGACATCGATGAATGCCCTGACTTATCCTTCTTTCCCTTCCCCATTAATAAAGTAGTTGTCTTAGATTGCTACAATGACCTCATCCTATGCTTGTGCATTGAGGCTGCTAGATCCTGCTATGTCATCTGCAATCCGGCAACTAAGAATTTATGGGTACTACCGCCTAGCATCCATGTTGTTGTTCAGGCTCGATTGGGGTTCGATCCGACAGCCTCCTCGCACTTCCATGTGATTGAATTTGTGGAGGAGGAGGATGTGGAGTGCCTAGGTGTGGAGATCTACTCATCTCAAACTGTAGCATGGATCTATCAGGAATCTAAATGGGGCCAGGACATTAATGATGTGATACGTTCAAGATCAGCAAGTGTGTTTCTTAATGGTTGTGTGGACATTATGGGGTACTCTTTGATACTTGTTGTGGATATGGAGGGAAAGACATGGAGGAAAATTCCTAGGCCTCATGGTACTCTACCCTTCATCCATCAAGCTTAGGGTCACTTGTGTGTATGTACTGTTGGTGGTGTTAGTGGTCACAATATGTTCTAGCTTTCAGTCTGGATCCTTGAAGACTATACTACTAATAAATGGACATTGAAGCATATTGTCAGCACACTGAAGGTGTTTGGAAAGACTAATATTAAATTTGGTTACATGGATTATGATTCAGCCTACACAGCGATTACAGTTCACCTAGAATGGAATTTAATTTTCTTTGTTGGGGCAGAAAGAACAATCATCATGTATGACATGGATCAAAGAAAAGTTCATGTCATCCCTGCCAGTGTCGACCGTAGCTATGGTAGACGTAAAGTCCTGGCATGGTTCATAAGCAGACCTTACTTTCTTCCTTATGTTCCCTTATTCTTTTTCTTGGAGTCATTAGCGGAGTAGTGAATAAAGCTCCATTTGATGCATCTATGTGTCACGACATGTTCAAATGGACCAATGTTGTTTGATTGTCTATGGCCATGCTAATTTCATATTGGATGGATGTTGTCATTGTAACACCCTAGGTGTTAGTCATGAGTTAACCAACAAATTTGGACTTAAGTAGGATATGTCAAGCAATGATCATGATCTCTAGTTCGTAATCTTGAAAGTGGTGATGGAAGTGCTAAGGTCAAATCTATGAAATTGAGTCCCAACTTAACTAGGACAACACACCTTTGCTTACATGTGGACCATTGTTAAGATTATGCATGAGTAATGTTACACATGCTTATTTCATGTACATTACATCGACATGCATCCATAGTGAACTTTGGAAAATTGGAATCAAGAAGTCACATGGAATGATGAATTATATCCTTGCTTGAATCACTTTATTAAGTGAACAATAACATGTGATGTCAACCAAACCTTGCAACCTTGCTCAAACAACTCCAAATTGGTTCTACAATAAAAGTCATGAGGGTTCATGTTGATCAAGTGTCAAAAAATGCCTCAATCGGTCTTAAACTCTAATTTATGGTTTATCAGGATGCTGCTTTGACTAAGATAAAACAATGATTTTGGTACTAGTGGTGAAGTTTGACCTTTAATAAAAGTTGGAGTTTGAGTGGAGTACAACAAACTTCATTTTTGGACCAAGCCCTGATTCAACTCCTAAGTGGCTCAAACAGTGGCTTCAAGTTCGAATGCAGTGCTATTTTGGTTTCACCATAATTTTGTCACTGATCGACAGAATTAAGTTGACATGTTCCCAACAATTTCCTGTACAAATTCATATGGTAACTCAACTGGAATCCTTAATATGAGTTGAATTACACTTTGTGAAGGAAGCAACAAAACAAGCCTCATCAAGTTTAGAGCTCAATTGCACCTTTAAAATTAGTTTAAAAAACAGCAACAACACTGATTCTACTCTATGCTTGACTAAACTTTTTGAACCTAAATTTTAGTTTTGTGTATCCCACTTTGGAGCCTTGTATCTTCCTAACCAAGTCAAACCAGTCAAGATCCTTTAAATAAAGTTCTTAATCTCGCGTAGCTCTACAACTTTGGTTACTACAGCTTGTGCCAAAACTAAATGGATTAGGAGTTACAAAGGGAGATGTTTGGAGTTTCAGTCGTATTTTTGTGCACCTTTTGAATCTAGCTAAAAGCTAGCTGACCGAATGGCTACAGCGCTCGTCGTGGCCGACTGAGCACAGGAAGCCGCTACCGCATGGCCCTCGTGCTTGCTCACATGACTGCCACCTCGCCCATGCTAGTTGATGTGGAGAAGCTTGCGCCCTCTACTCTCTCCCTCTCCCTCTTTCTCACTCCCTCTCGCTCTTATCTCTCGCTCTGTCTTTCGCTCGCCAGAGCTAGTGCTAGAGCAATTTTGAGCTATCTCTACCTCTCCCTTTCCTATCCTTGCCACCCTGCCAGCCGCACCGCCTCCGAGCCCGTCTCCCACTCCTACACCCTGTGCTCGTGCCCGCGACCCAAGCCTGAGCCGAGTACATGGCTCCCACCGTCTACTACTGCCAAGGCCAGGCCACCTGGCTCCATGGCTGGCAACCTATAGGCCAAGCTAGGGTGAGACACAGCCATAGCTAGCTGCTGTAGGGCCATGACACCCTCCTTGCCGCCGGCGACCCCCCTCCCTCGGCCGGCGTCACTGTTTCCCCGTCCGTCTTTGCTCTCTATGTGGCTCAAGGAAGAAGGGTATAAAATGAAATTGAAACTCTTGTTAGGGTTCCTAATGCTTAATGACTAGAGAGAAAGGTTTTGCAGATCTGGGCTTAGTTGATTTGTGAAATCTCTAGGGTTCCAGATGCAAAAGTGTTTTTCCTTTCATTTTTCTTATATGCATCTAAATCGGCGGAAAATTTGGAAATTCATAGTAAATTATAGAAAAATCATAAAATAGCAAATGGATATATTTTGGAATCCTTGTGAGTAGCTCTATGCAGTAGTTTGATAATATCATATGTTTTAGTAGAAATTTTTTACTGCACATATTTATCTTTGTAAATTAGGGTTTTCTAGGAATAAATTCATATCTATAGTTGTGGTGCTCCAAATGAGGTGAAATTTTTATGGAAGGATATTGATTCTATATGTGTGCTGTGGTAAAAATTTCATGTTCATTGGATGCAGTATGGTTGAGTTATTGAATTAACTTACTTAGTGCTTAATAAATGGTTTTAAATGATTTATAATTAAAATAAAGATGCGAAAATGGAAATTGTTGTTGCATCACCTTGGTATGATGTGGTTATGTCATATTGATAGATAATATGGCTATGTATTTGCAGAAAATAGTGTGTTTTAGATTTATCTTGCTCTCACATGCTTTATTACAATAAAAACTTGTTTTTATTGTAGTAATTAATTTATAAAACTTGAGCATATAATCTTTATACAATAGTCATGTTTTGATAACATATTTCATTCATAAAAATTTGAGCTCCAAACTATATGTTTGCAACACCACCTAAAAATAATATATAGGTTTTTATATGAGATAAATGCACTGTAGGTCCATCAACTTTTTGTGCTGTGTCATTCAAGTCCATTAACTTTGAAAGTGCAGGTTTGGGTACATGAACTTTTAAGTTGTGCCATTCAGGTCCAAATCTATCCATTTAGGGATTAGATCCTACGTGGCAATGCATGACAACACCATATGTCATGTGAGCAGCACGTGAGGGCCCTTTGCCATTCGTTTTTTTGCCGATAGCCCCCTATGCTTTCCATTCCCTCACTCTTCACCCCTTCCTCTCCCTTCCCTTCGAAGACATCGTCTTCAGACAATGCCGGGGCGTTGGGTGGGACGACGGAGGCGGCGGGTGGTCGACCGACGCCGACATAGCCGGTGGAGGCGGTGAAGATTGTGTGGGGTGGTGGTGCTGAGCGCTGACTGCCGCGCAGATCGCGGCCGGTCGGCGCGATGGTGGCCTCTTTGCGACCACTGGGGGCACGGGCGCCATAGTATGGTGAGTTCTTCAATGTCATGAACTCTGAAATCGGTTGGTTTATGAGGTATTTCTTACGTCGATTAGGTCGCTTGTTGCAGAAAATATCTTATTTTGTCGGCTAGGGTTTCATGTATTGGTCATTTATGCTGTAGATTTTGGGGTTTTCTTCTGTAGGCACTGATGATGAAGAATTCTCAGTGGAAATGCATCATGGGGGGTGCTTTGTTTCTCAAGGGTTAAACAAATCCTATCCGGGTGGAAGAGTTAGTTGGTTTGACCACGTAGAAGTTGCTAAATGGTCTCCTCTTTTCATAGAGCAACTTGTTTTTAAGTTACACTACCCAAAAAATCCAAACATGAAGGTGTTCTGGCTGCTACCTGGGAAGAATCTTTCAAATGGGTTGAGATTGATTTGGTCTGACACAGACACAATGGTAATGTCCTCATTAGTTCACAAATTTAAGAATTTTATGCTGTATTTGGACCATGATGACAACCTTTCTGGAATGCCTTGGGATGACAATGTTGCAAACCCATTGAACTCACCTCCCAAGGTTTTTAGTCCTATGAAGACTATGCATATGGACAATGCAGATAGTGGGAGGGTTGGTGATAACAGTGGAGAGGACCCTAATTTTGGTGATGGCAGAGATGATGACAGTGCTGGTGATAACAGTGAAGAGGACCCTGATTTTGTTGATTCTGACTACGAACTGGATGCAGATGATGATGACCTTTTTCAGTATGTAGATGATGAAGAAGCAAGCAAGAAGAAAGATAAGGGCAAGAAAGCTTTCAGTGTTGTAGATAACAGTGAAGATGACATGTCAACAGAAGATGATGAGCTGCAGTTGCCTGAATCAGATGATGAAAGTGGAGGAAGACTAAGGTTTCAGACTTTTAGAGAGTAGGATATGCATAACCCAATATTTAAGTTGGGTCAATTGTTTGCAACCCCTGAGATTCTAAGGGAAGCAATTACAGAATACAGTTTGAAGCATAGGGTTGAAATTAAATTGCCAAGGAATGAGAAGAAGAGGATTGAAGCACACTGTGTAGAAGGTTGTCCTTGGAACTTGTATGCTTCAGTGGATAGCAGATCCCATGGTCTGGTTATCAAGCAATTCAATGGACAACACACATGCCAGAAAAAGTGGGTTTTGAAGAGGTGCACATCAAGATGGCTTGCTGACAAGTATCTGGAAACATTTAGGGCAGATCAGAAGATGAGCCTCACAAATTTTGCTAGGTCAGTACAGAGGGACTGGAACATAACTCCAGCAAGGTCCAAGCTTGCTAGAGCTAAAAGATTAACTATGAAGAAAGTTATGGGAGATGAGGTGGAGCAATACAAGTTACTTTGGGATTATGGTCATGAACTTAGAAGAAGTAACCCAGGCAGCAGCTTCTTTCTGAACCTGGATGGCAATGTATTTAGCACATTGTACATGTCATTGGATGCATGTAAAAGAGGTTTCTTGACTGCATGTAGGCCTATCATATGCTTGGATGGATGCCACATTAAGACTAAGTATGGTGGACAAATACTGACAGCTGTGGGCATTGATCCAAATGGATGTATCTTCCCAATTGCCATTGGAATAGTGGAAGTGGAATCACTAGTGACATGGAAGTGGTTTTTGGAGACACTAAAAAATGACCTTGGCATAGATAACACATATCCTTGGACCATCATGACAGATAAACAAAAGGTAAAAACAGCACTATATCCTTTGTTGTAGTTGTTTGCTAGGTGAAAACACCATTTTCATATGTTTGTACTTTTGTTTTTAGGGTCTTATTCCAGCAGTTCAACAGGTCTTCCCTGACTCTGAACATAGGTTCTGTGTCAGACACCTATATTCCAACTTCCAACACCACTTCAAAGGTGAAAATCTCAAGAACCAGCTTTGGTGTTGTGCAAGGTCAAGTTCAATACCTCAGTTCAATAGGAACATGGAGAAAATGAAGACCCTGGATCAGAAGGCCTATGAGTGGTTGCAGAAGATGCCTTTCAACACCTGGGTCAGAGCTTACTTCAGCACTTTTCCAAAGTGTGACATGTTGCTGAACAACAGCTGTGAAGTGTTCAACAGTTATATCTTGGAGGCAAGGGAGATGCCAATTCTTAGTATGCTAGAGCAGATCAAGGGACAGCTAATGTCCAGGTTCTACAAAAAACAGAGGGAGGTGGGAGAAGAGTGGCAGGGACCCATCTGTCCTAAGATAAAGAAGATAATTAATAGGAACACAGAATGGGCCAATACATGTTATGCAATGCCTGCTGGATAGGGCATATTCCAGGTACAAGATAGGGACTATAGGTTCATAGTGGACATCAATATGAAGACTTGTGATTGCAGAAGGTGGGACCTCACTGGAATCCCTTGCTCTCATGCAATTTCATGCTTGAGGCATGAAAGGATCACACCAGAGTCAGTTGTTCCTGAGTGTTACTCTTCCAATAGCTATCTCAGTGCTTATGGCCATAATGTGTGGCCATGTAAAGACAAGAGCACATGGCAGAAAGTTGGAGGCAATGTAATTCTACCACCAGTATATGTGAAGAAAGTTGGAAGGCCTCCTAAATCAAGGAAGAAGCAGCCATCTGAGGTACAAGGTAGTCATGGACCAAGGTTGACAAAGCATGGAATTCAAATGACATGTAGATACTGTGGAGACAAAGGACATAACAGGGCTACATGTAGCATGAGAAAGGCTGGACTTCCACCCAAGACACCTGCACAGAGGAGCCAAACTTCTATGCCAATTGAAACTGAAGAGGTTTTTGAGGAAGCTGCAACTGAAGATTATAGTGACATGCCAATGATGCCAGTTCAAACTGCTATGCCAGTGATTAGTCAGGTAACTGCTCATGTTTAGCACATTGTACTAGTATGTCTTATCTAAGTTATCAAATATATGTTATAGGTTTCCATGTTTGAAGAAACTGACATGCCAATGATGTCCCAGTTATCAAGTACCATGATGTCCCAGATGCAAGCAGAGGTTAGTGTCACTGTCATTTAATTCCTCTAGATCACCCAACATCTTATTCAAACTAATCATCTCCATTCTCAGTCATCACAGAGTAGATTACTGGAAAAAGAACCACTTCCATTTTCAAGCTTCATATTGTCTAACCAACCAGCAGCTAGGCCAGTTCCACCCACTACTGCAACACAGGCTGGGAGATCAAGGTCCACTACTGTGAAGAAAACAACTGCTACAAAGAAGACTGCGGCTGGCAAGAAGAAAACATCCCACAAGAAGGTTTCTGCTGCAATGAACAATCCTGATGGTGCTGTTGGTTGAAGAGGACAAGTAATGATGTGTGTGAAATTGTAAATCATGCAAAAACTCTAAGTGCATGTTCTTCTTTTCTGCCTTTTGTACAGCAGAAAGATGACCTTTTGGTTAGGTATAAGTATGTGAATGACATGTATGCTTTGGTTGCAAAACAATGCTCCAGTTCACTGGAATGATATCAAAGCATCTTTGGATTATCAGTTCATATTCTGTGTACACTCTATGCTTGTTGAAATCAGTTTGGATTTCTTTCATTTTTCAAGATGAGAAAAAAATTGCAAAATCACATTCACATTTTAGACAATACACCTTCAAATTGCATAGAACTTCATAACTTAGTCATTCATCCGTACACATTCAGACCTTAATGCTGATTACAACCAGGATCAAGAACAGCAACAAGGTAATACATAGAGCCATGAAACAAGTCAGTTGCATCAACCTAACTAAGTTGTCACCAGTTCTAACCAAGGTTTTCAAATGTTTCACAATATCAGCATCAACAGCAATGCCTCTTTCCTTCTTCATCCCTACGACTGCTTCCTGCTCCTTGGATTCCACAACTTGCTCGGCAATGGAGGCACTTGCTTGCTCCTGTGGCATCAGATGCTGACGAAATCCCATGCCCTCCATCTTCAAAGAATCAACATGTTCGATATACTCCTTCTCCCATTTGAAAAAGGGACAGCCCAAGCCTTTGCGCTACAAGCAAGAGGAAAGGATCAATCTTCACTACAAACTGCAATGTAAACACCTAGTCGAATCAAAATAGTTTCAATCTCACCTTGTGGGCCGGGCAACAGTAGAAAACCTCACCGTCGCTCTAGGGTTGCTTCGAAATACGCCGAACCACCTGCCACTTGTGGCATTCTGTGCACCTAATCAGTGGAACATCACCTGGTTTATCCAGATCTGCAGCGGAGGAGCTCGAATCTTGAGGGAACATCGGCGTCGCCTCCATCGTCCCACCCAGTGCCCTGGCGTCGTCTGAAGACGATGTCTTCGAAGGGAAGGGAGAGGAAGGGGTGAAGAGTGAGGGAATGGAAAGCATAGGGGGCTATCAGCAAAAAAATGAATCGTAAAGGGCCCTCACGTGCTGCTCACATGACCTATGGTGTTGTCATGCATTGCCACGTAGGATCTAATCCCTAAACGGACAGATTTGGACCTGAATGGCACAACTTAAAAGTTCATGTACCCAAACCTGCACTTTCAAAGTTAATGGACTTGAATGACACAGCACAAAAAGTTGATGGACCTACAGTGCATTTATCTCTTTTTATATATACAAAAGCCAATGAGAGCTTAGTAGCGAATAATCACATGAATATTCTTGTGATGCTTTTATTGCATGAGGTTTGAGCTAAAGGTGGTATGGTCACGTTCATCATGGTTGGAGGTGTAAATAGTTTGTGTATGCTCTCTTGTGAATATAACAACTAGTGTTTACATTGCTCATGCATACCTATTAAATTTTCCTTATTCCTTGTTTAAATATATGATTAGGGTGCTCTCCATGCTAACCATAACTAATGTTGAGTAACCATATTAATAGTAGTTTGTAATCCATGTGATTAGTTGTGCATGTATGGTCTTGTTAAAGAATGAAGTGAAGCACCACTTTGCTTATGTGCTGAAAGTGGCTGCATGTATAGTTTCTGTGTTGGTGATATTTTTGTGATGCAAATGATGTTTTCTGTGAATGTAGTGAATACAAAAGTTGTAGATAATTTCTTTATCTTTCTTGTACTAAAATTGCATGATTTTAGGCTTGATGGTTTAAGAGTTATAGATTTTACAAGTTTGCTATCGACTTTTGCATCTGCTCTGAACAAATCTGAATGATTGTATTGTTTGGCTTATTTAAATATGGAATCATGTATTGGTGATAATAAAAGAGTTATAGTTCTTTTGTTAAGATTTCCAAAATGTCTAAGATCACCACTTTTGATGGCCTAGAACTCTGGTTATAGCTGTTCAAAGTGAAATGATAGGTTCTGTCCAAATCTGGACAGAGATGTCTTCATTGGATTGTTTAACCTTGTTAGTTGTAGAATCATCTTAAGATGATAATAAGAAAGTTATATATAACTTAATAAGATTTTCATAAAGTTAAGAATCATGTTCGCTGAATGTCTAGAACTTTAGATATACATTTTTGAAGTTCATGACAGTTTTCTATCCTAGTTTGTGCAGATCTGCTTGTTAGTGTTTTAAATCTTGTTAACCTTTGAACTAGCTCTAGGTGTAAATAACAAAGTCGTAGAAAATTTCCTAAGCTTTCTAGAAAGTCTATGATCACCTTTTTTTGATGCCTATAACTCCAGTTATGGTTGAAACAAGTGCCTTTTGTGTTGCTTGCCTTAGCTTGCTCTTGTTTTGGCTAAACATGTTAGTTAGTTCTTGATTGATAAATGCTTGATGTAACTGAACTTGAGTTGACTAGCATGCCATGCTAGATTCGCTTGCTATCCTATGTTAGACTTGATGTAAATAACTTGCTCTCTAGGTGCTTATGTCATGTGGTGTAACCTTGTGCTTATCTTAAAATGTTTGTATGTGATGCATCTCATGTTACCATTCTTCGCATTCATGCACTTGCATCTTGCATCTCATTTAGGTACGCTAGATGAACCATGCAGAGAACTGAAGGACGTGATGTTGGAGCCAAACCCAAAGATGGTGTTTGGCGAACCTATCCCGAAGATGTAAGGACCCTTGGAGTGCATGCCTAGAGTGGAGATGTTCCCCAAGACAGTGCAAGCTAACTGAACTGACTTTGTGTTGGATCCTAGGCAAGCCCCAGAGCATTCTAAGTTTCCTACCCTCTCTTTTTACTAATGCACATAAGTATAACTTTTGTATGCTGCATTAGGTGATAGGAGTTGAATGAAACCGTTAGTGCATGATTCCTACCTTGTCCACTGCATATAAATACCTGAACCCTTACTAGTATGAGTAGGACATTGTATGCTTAGCCATACTTAGACTGGTAGAAGTGGGTGATTTCCTATCACCTACAATAAAGGTGGATACCTGGTCATGGTTGGCTATATTTGCTATCGTAGAAAATAATCATGTGATGATGAATAAATGGAGATCAGACGAGATCTGGTGATTGAGAGGCAGCAGGACATGGAGGTCTTGTGTGCATCCCATCTATGTCGATTAAGGACCACATCATTGTTGGTCCTCGGTAATTTTGAACACATTGTCTCACTTAGCAGCTGGATAACTCGTTCTGACCGTGAAGCCAAGTAGCTCAACTCAGGTTGGGCCCCGTTCTATAAGAGTGTGCACAATGGAGGTAGTAAGTATATGCGGGGAGCCAGACATGAGCCCAAGTGTAGGCTGGGCCTGACCTTCTTGGTAGCTGGTTGTCCCTGATTGTGTGATGCTGATCGAACCTGTGACACATGTATCTGAGTTGTACCAAAGGTGACCTAAGACTACCTTGGCGTAGGTATGTCTGGGTTTGTGTCAGGAATGTTGCCCAGCCGGTTGCAATTGATTCGAATCACCGTCTCTCCTGGATAGTGAGAAACTTGATCGGGCTTCCTTCATTCGTAGTAACACTAGATGGAACATGATAGTTATGATGATTATATGATAACTCAGATATGGTTACTAATGTTTGCTTTAGCTGAATCAAGTGATTGCTCTAGAATAGGCGCAAAGTTAGCCATAATAAGCTTCACTAAACTTGATGATAAAATATTGACTAAGATTGAAAGTAAGGACTCATGATAGTAATGCTCTTTTTGCAAAGTTATGATATTCATCTAGCTCCACAAAATAAGCCTTGTATATCCTTAAGAGTCTTTTTATTTCTCTCCTGTCAGGTAAGTCTAGCTAAGTACATTCGAGTACTCAGAGTTTATCCCACCATGTTGTAGATGAAGTTCTCGGCCTACTAAAGATGCTGGCTAACTGCCAGTGGGCTCGGCAACTCTATATTTATTTCTTGTCTATATGCTATTGTTGGAGTATGTTACTTATGCTAGCAGTGTATTTGAAACTTTTGTTATTGTAATCATTTTAAAGCTATGTTGTTTTAGCCATCGTATTTGTAAACTTGGCAACATATTATTATTTGTGAACTCAATTGTAATATTATTCCGCTGCAAACTTCGTGTATGTGATGTATATTTACTTAATCGTGTGATCTTGGTCATGATGTTGATTTACCGAGGTCCTTCGTGACACTCGGTGGACTACCGGGTTTATATAAGTGCAATTGTGTGCGTGCTAACGTGTTAAGCGGGTGCAGTCGTGCTTGAGCTTGTATAAATTGGGCGGTTCTATTGCAGTCATTATTGCAACGAAACTAGTGTGTCATCTTAATTTGTCATGTTTCTAAATTGGTTTATTTCTGTAGTGCGAACAATATGTTATGGTGGTGTTACAGCTCCCGCCGTCGTTTCATACAGTGATTCAGCGTTAGTGTGACATCACCCTACTCTAAGCGGAGGAAGGCCGATGTGACAATGAAGAAGGAAGAAGCACCATAGTAGTAGTAGAATACTTATATTGATTTCTAATATTATGGGTACATAGGGAATGCTGATGAGGGCAGTCCAAAATACTACACAAAAATGACACCTCAAAAGCACTACAATGCACCCACGTTAGAGATGCGCCTCAAATATAGTAGGGAATCAAATGGTCCACGCCGTCTGCCCTATTCCATCGCCTGTGTGACTCATGCGGGTGGCCATGGATGTCACGGACCTTGACTGTTGCCTTCCCTGCTCGTGTCGTATCATACACTTGAGTACACATCATCATTAAGTCTAGTTTTAGATGAGGATGAAATGTGGTAGGGAATCAAATGTGCCAGGAAATCTTAACCGCATTATGTTCACTGCTCCATGCTCGTGAGTCATGTGGGTGGCCCTGGATGTCATGAACCTTGACTGTTGCCTTCCCCACGCGTGTCTTGAGGTGGGGCTATTTAAGCCAAGGTAAGCTAGTTTGCCATTAGTTGTGCTAAATCCACACACATTCTTCCTCCAAGCACCACCTTTAGTTTTAGTGAAAGGAAGCTTTTGAGCCTGTCATCCATCTTGATTGCCATGGTGCTCGTTCTTCAACTTCTTCGGCGGCAGCACCGGTGATGGGATAAGGCCATGAAGATTGACTTTCTTCTACATTTGGGATGCAGCAATGGCTACTCGTCCTCGATGCTAGTGGAAGTTTTGTGAAGATATAGGGAGGATCACCGCCTTTGGTTTGTCTAGGGGTGATCCTCTCTTCCATTTCTGTGGAGGAGTCAAACACGTGGACATGTCTCCTCGTGCTTTCCGCTGCAACCCTTGTCTACATGGGGGATGCAAGTGGAAGCTTTGCGAGGTGGGTCGTGTGAGCTCTCCTCATCGGAGTAGCCTATGAGTACTACTACTCTATCATTTCAAACTCCACTCTATGCCTGTTCTTGGGTGATGTTAGTGGAAGTCTTGCGATGTTGTGGTCGAGTATAGGATGTTTTATGTACTCGATATGTCTTTGTTATTGTACACACCTAGTAGTCTTTGATACACATCTTTGCTATTGTACACCTTTCAAATGTAACCTACTGGACTTATGAATAAAGATTTACTTTTTAACGAAATGTTGGCTCATGTCGTTGTGGTACTCGCATTCATATTTTTATTCTACTCCGATGGTGGGCGACTGAGTGGACGAGACCCTTCAGACGGGCTATGTGGTGTAGTCAATTTTCTCTGTCCAACTTCCAATGTCATTTCTGAGAGAAGTGTGCTCCACTAAGATCATGGGAGATGTGGCCTCACCTTAACTCTTGCTCTCACTCGGCGCAATCATAGGGAAATCCAACGGGCGTCTAGCTCACCTATATATCCTTCAATAAAAGGGGTACCAACTATGATTGCTTTCTAAACTCGTTACACTTAATTACCACCCACACACCCCATCTTCCAAATCTCATCTAATGGCGGAGCGGTAGAAGTGCCCAAGAGAAGACTTGCTAGAGGAGAGGGTGTTTGGAGGTCCTCTCCTCCTTCGTGACAGTTTGTGATGGGAGTACTAGTAATTAAGTATGGATCTTGCACTTTATCTTACGCTGGTGGTCTTGATGCTTCCCCTTTGTGCAGTGCTATCTCCATGGCGCATCTGGTGCCACGCTTCCTCACTGACAGGGAAGGCACCTTGGTGTCACCACAACCGGTGCCCTGATCTACCCTCAGGGAGGAGAGCTAGAAGGCGCATCGGCTGCAGCTTTGCCTCAAAGCCGTGTAGACAGCGCTTGTCATGTTAGAGCGTGAAACGGCTGCGGCGAAGGCTACGGCTACCGAGGCCTAGGCGTGGCTCGCTGGTAAGTCATATTGGGCACAATCTTGCTCTTTCACTTCATGCGATGCGACATCATGTGTTTAGTTGTAGGGTTTTGTTGTCACCTTTTTCAGCCATTGAGGAGCAGCTCCACGCTGTGCTAGCCAAGGCAGCAAAGTTGTGTCGGGGCAATGATGACCTGGCTGGGCAGATGGTGGAGGCAATCCTCCTTCGCTAGGATGTCCACGACAACACCCACATCGCCTCCTAGTTGTGGTGGAAAATAGTCATCGTTTTGACGCCCTCAACTAGGCAGTAGTCGCTGCCATCCGCGCGATGGTGCCTGCGAGGGTGATAATGGAGGAGTGTCTCCATGCCTTGCCAGCGCGGGTTGTGGAGCTGATGTATCACCCTCGATGTTACACCCTAAACCAACTACTAAATCATGTCATGAGCATTGTGTTTGTGTAATAATGCATGTGATAGAAGGTGTTGATAAATTTCTTGTAGCCTAAAATAACCAATTTTTATTGAGCAAAAACACTATAGAACACACATGTGACACTTAAATGAAGTTTGAAATTGAACTTTGTAGATGACAGTGAAATACTTGCTATCGAAAAATGATATTAATAGCTAATATTTCCAATAGCTTAGAAATCACAAATTGAAATCAAATTCAACTCAAAACTTAGAAAATTTCAAGCTTGTGTACAGCTAGACATTGCTAACTTTAGCAATTTATTTAGAGAGATTGGGTTAGAGGGTGATGCGGTGTTTTCACTTCATTGAGCAGCCTCATGTATCAGTTTGATCGTGGTGAAGTCGGTTTTGGTTTAGAGGCAATGGTTTAGTGGTAGTCGCTGCTTTAAAATATGTGCACAATATGTTCTCGGGCTAGCCCTCTAGGCTAGGCGCGGTCACTAGGCCATGGGGGTGCACTGTCGCGGCGTTTGTGCGCTCTACGTGCGCATGCGTGCTGCCACACTTGGCCAGCCTGGTCGCCTTGACCCAACTACGAGGAGTCGCTGTTGTTGTGGCATGGACGGCTGAGCGGCGCTGCCCTACCACGCGCACTACCGTGTAGCCGACCCACCTCGCGCTACGACGCAACTGCCACTGCTGCTATCGCATCACATTGCGCTCATGCCTACCCGCTACTTCACACTACATCGCCTACCACTGCACCACGCTGTGTCGCTGGCCCGCTTTGATGCCGCGCGCACGAGGCCAGACCGCCATCGCCATGCCATTTATGGCACTGCGGCACGTGGGCCACGCTAGTCTTGAGCATGCGCACCTATCGGTTAGCGTTTGGCCACAAGCTACGCTGGTCACGTCAACCATGTCCTGCCAAGGCTCGCCTTGTCCAGTCACCGGTCGCACCCCGTCTCTCTCTCTCTCTTTCCTTCTCTTTGCCGCCGAGCCATGCCAATGCGCCTACCTACGAGGGGTCGTCTCCCATAAATTACATGCACCCATAGCCCATCCTCATAGTCTCTCATCAACCACCCCCACTCCACCTTGATTACGGCCAGGCCAAGCTCCAATTTTGGAGCTTTGCTCCCACCATAGTGCCATTAATGCCCATCCTGCCTCACCATGGCTAGCTCCAACCTCACCATCTCACATCGAATGGACCACACCACTAGCCCCGCCTAGAACCCCTCTTCATTGTGCACACCCAAGTCACAGTCCTATAGCCGCCTCCACGCCGCTAACATGGCCGTGTCGCTGTGGTGCGCATGTGGCCAGACTTGCTCGGGGCATCTCCGGTCAGGCCTCTGCCACGGGTAGGATCGTGGTGCTTCACTAATGCTTACCTATCACTTCTATTATCTGTTGCATGTTGTGGCTCACCGAAACGTGGTTGCCGCCGCCACAAGTTGCCCACCATCAAGGAGAGCCCGCTCTGCTTCACCTTCGTTCGTGCAACCACCGCCCATCATCACGCGTCGGCCCCTAGGTGAGCATTGGTCCCATAGCTAGGTCTGCAAGGGTCCTGGTTGGCCGGCATAATGGGGCTGTATCGGTCCATGTCGTGCTGGCAAGCATAGGGGTCTCGAGGACCTCCCCGATGCGAAGACAACTTGTCTCAAGGTCTTTCGTGCATAAGTGCTGACTGAGTAAATAGGACGAATAGTGGTTGCGAGAATAGTAGGAAGCTCAAGGGGTGTTTTCGCTAAAACACCAGCCCATCCAGGCTCCTCGCGGTGGGCCGCCTCCCCGCGTGGGCCGCGCCTCACGTGGGCCGCATTGGGCCAGTTTGGTTCGTCTTTTTAGTAAAGAATTAGAAATGATTTTGTATTTTTATTTAAGAACCAGTTTTGTGTAATTAATCTAAAATCATGTAGGTGTCCGAAAATTATGAAACAAATTTTGTTAGGTTCCTAAAATTGTGATCTATCTGCTAGTATATTTTATTCATATAGTTTTGTAATATTTCTAGGAGTTATCTAATTAATTTAAGATGCTTAATATTGTAAGACATAAACTTGCAGGAATTTTTGTAATGAATTGGTGATAGTGTTGGCTCTAAAACTTTTACAGTAATTCCCTAACATTATTAGGTGCTCACTGTAATTTTTGTAGCTTCATAATAATTAGTTTGCTAAGGTTGCTAAATGAGCCCTAGTTCAAAAATATATATTTAATCAATAAAATGTCAAAGCACCTTGGGATTTTAAAACTAGAACATTTTTTCGAAGATAAAGCCTTACTTGACGACATGGATACATAGACCAGGACATTATTCATTAAATCTAGCTCGTTAGCTTGTGGAGCGTAATCGTATATTTAAGAGTTGCGGTTACCGTTGATTAATTGCGCCTCTGCGTTGTATCCACGTATATCATAATAGGAACAACGATGGATCATGGAGTCGACTGAAGTAGCAGAAAAGATGATGCCTTGATGATTGTGTCACTATGATGGAATGTGAACTTTTGGTTATATCTTACCCGGGCAAGCCCTGGTGCATAACCCCTATTATTCTGGACTTTATCTTATGCTTGTGCATTAAGTTTTAAGGAGTTGAATGAAAACCACTTGCATATATATATATATATATATATATGAGTCCTACTAGTATGTCAGGATCATGTAGATTGCTATGCTATAGGATCCGATAGAAGTCGAGTGATTAACTATCACTCGTGAGAGGTAGGAAAGATATTATTGTTGTTATTATATTACTGTCACATGGAATATATATGAATGATAATTGGAGACCGGACGGAATGGTACTTTGGATCTGGACTTGGTTAGGCATTCGAGGGAGGCTCGGATGGCACTTGTTCTGCCTGTGTCGATTGAGGACCGTCTGTTGCTGTGGATGGTATTTAGGTCATAGACTTATTATCCTAAGCACATACTTGCTTATGGGAGCGGGAAGGCTCGTTACGCTCTTGTCGTGGGTTCTGGCTCTTTTCGGACCGACTGATCGGAGGCGGGGAAAGGTGGAGGTCTAAGCACCATACTGAGATCGGGTCTCAAGTGTGGGGGCTTGGAGTCCAAGTTTGGATAGGGACCTGGACCCATGACAGGAGTGGAATGGGTTGGTCTTGTTTATGCCTGGGGTACAAATGGGGCGTGTGTTTTGGGGTACCCAGCTGGGATACATTGGTTTGTGAATTGCCATTTCTGTGAGACGATACCGACTTAGCTATGGTCTAGCACCATAGTAAGAACTGGGATATGAAAGATGGTAAAATGGTTCTAATTGCTTACCACCTGCTTGAAAGTAGCATAGGTGCTTAATGAACTAATGATGACTGCTAATGAAGTTGAATGTAAGGACGCATGTTTAGTAATGCTTCCGCAAATGCAATAACCCACAAGCCAGATAGCCTTGCATATCCTTGGAGTCTTTTATTTTCCTCCTATCGGGTAAGTCTTGCTGAGTACAATCGAGTACTTAGGGTTTTATTCCCCTATTGCAGGTGATCAAAGGATACTTAGAGCTGACTCTTGTGTGTAGAAACCTCCTAATGGGATCAGAGAGGATTCCTTTCATGCTACAACTGTACTATTTATTTATAACCCTCATGAAAGGTTTTTATAAGAAAAGATATAAAATCTGCTAGCATCTCTTGTATAAAAATGTAAACTATGTTAATGCTCCACCATGTCCTTAAATTGATCCTGCTTCCTCTGTAACTCTAATAGCATTGTTATATTCCTTATTATAATAAATTGAGTTAATATTCTGGTACTGTAATAAAGTGATGTAAGAAATGACTTAAGAATGTTTGTAACACCCTAAAATTTGCCTCTTTTGAAAATAGGATTAAAATGATTTAATTTGGAATTTTGTGCTCATGAAATATAGAAAAATAAAAATACTCATTAAATTAAAATTCACCATAAGGTTTGGCAACATGTTTGAGCATACATGCCCTTGCATTTGATTTATTTGGTTGAGTGGCTTTGATTGAAAATTCCAAATGGTTTAAATTGCTTTTGCAAATGAAATTAAAAATGGCTTTGAAGTAAAGGAAAAGAAGGAAAAAGGGACTTAGAAAATAAGAGGATTTAAAAGTGGTAAAATTTATTTTTGGGTACTTACCAAAATTTCTTATTAAGTTGAAAAGTGTGTTTGAAACTCTATTCAAATTTGGTTTGGTTCATATTTGAATTGGATTTGAAATAAGAAAAGAAAAGAAATAAAAAAACGAAGAAACCCCATTCTGTCCCTCTCTCCACTGCGTTGGCCCGTTCAGCTCCGCGCAGCCCAGCTTCCTTCCCCTAACCTCGTGGCCCAACTAGCTCCGCAGGCCCAGTCGCCCGATCGAAGCCCCAGCACCGCTGTCCCATAGCCTAGTAGCAATGCCCGCCCACTCGCACCTGCTCCCTCCGCGGTCTAGCGCACCAACCCAAGCTAAAGCCGCGCCCGCGCCCCGCTCTCTCTACCACCCTGGCCCCGTTCTCACCGACGCCGATAGGTGGGGCCACCCTATCAGCTCTATCCCCCTCCTCCCGCTCGTACCCATCATGGATTCTGCCACCGCCGCCGCTTGGGAGTCCCACGCCGCACCGCCTCACTTGGTTGCGTGATTTCCAAGCCACGCCAGTATCACAAATAGCGACCTCCGCGCCCTCTTTGTTCCACATCAAGCCCTAGAGCAGCCGCCACGCCTTCCTATGCTCTAGCTCCACCGTCCAAGCTCCGTTGTGAAGAAGCCGGAGTCACCGTGCCGTTTTTGTTGGTCCTCAGCCACGGTAAGTATCTCACAGAGCTTCGCGTGAACTTCTTGAACCCGCATAACCCCTTGACGCCCTCTTCCTCGCTCTGAGTCGCCTTGCAATGCTACGCTGTCGCTCCGCCGCCGCCATGGCACGCTGGTAACTTGCTCTGCTCGCCCATAGCTTCTATCGATGGCCAAATTGAGTTTGGCGCTTCCCAATATTGCTCCTTGTGCCAAACTCCTAGTCCAATTTATCCCATCGCAATTTTCCCCAAAATCTCCAGCGAGGTGCTCTGTTTCCGGCCATGGCCGCCCACCTCTTGGTCCTATTCCGACGACGGAATAAGCCTAGCCCCTCCTCAGCCGTTCATCGCTTGATCTGCGGTCCAGATCGGGCCATACCCCTTCGCGTGGCCCTGGAGTTTTTGAATGTAGAACCCATGGTCCAAAGCGCAATCATAGGTTACATTTTCTTCTTTGGAAAGCGTTGTTTCATCGGTTTAATCTAAAATACGTTTTCACTTATTTACAGAATTGCCACTGATTTTAATTTAGCCATAACTTCTCCGTTTTAACTCTGATTTGATCCGTTCAAATTGCGTTAGGTTCATAATTTCATAATCTACATGTTAATACTACTGTTAAGTAGGTTTTTAACTTTTAAAATTTGTGATTAGATTTAATCTATTATTTTAATAAAGGAAACCTTGTTTATTTCATATTTTCTACGTTTCAACTCTGTTTTGAGCCAAACAAGTTGCGTTAGATTCATGGCGATGAGATCTATGCATTAGTAACAGAGTTTATCATGTCACTAATACTGGAATATCATGGTTTAAATCATATCTTGATTAACAATTATGCAACTGGGTTTTGTAAATAAAATATGATTTGTTTTACTTTAGTTTTATAATTCAAATCAAAGTTTGACTTAATTTATATTATCTATAAAATATCTTATATATGTTGTTATATAATTAAAACACATGAAGCTAATGGTTTTATATTTTTCTTTCATGAGTAGATCTCTCGGTAGTTGTATCTTTTCAACCGTAGCTCCGATTAGAGTGCTTCTCACGATTGTGTGTTCGTAGTGATGTGTAGAATCGTATTTCAAACTCTTTTACTTATTTTTCTATGATTGGTGTACTGTTCTGATTTAGTTCTATTGTTTGCTTTGTGTATGATTGTATGGATGCTTGTGTGGTGCTTTATGATTACGTCTAGTCGGTGAGATATACGTGGTGATCAAGAAGAAGAATGTTGAAGATTAAAGCTTACCAAAGGATCGGTGTTTTAAGGCAAGTATAGCATGGGATCATCCTTGTTGTCTTATACACCTTTAATCATTTGATTCATACTGCATGTGTCTACCTTGACTGCTACTAAGGATTTCCTAGTGCTTTGTTACCTTGTACCTTGATACCTATGGGGTATTGCATTGGGTAGTATGATGCTAGTGCTCAACTAAAGCCATGATCTTGTAACTTGACTAATGGAATATGCAATAAACACTAAAAGATGCTTTTTAGCAACATGGAATAAGGGGGCTAGAGCATTGGGCTATTTTTATGGTGCTCTAGATTCCTCTCCCTAAGGACTTATCTGTAAGTGATCATCCAGGACTTACAGTACAGCTGTGAGGGCTATATGGCTTTAGCTTGGTATGAGGACCTTTTCTAGCTTGTTAGTGGTTGCCTTTATTGGCGTAAGAATGGCTTAACGAATCGGGTATAGGACAACCTCTACTCTTATGTGTATAGCCATGATGGAATTGTGCCATTCGACAGGGGGGTTCCTACATCTGTTTGCCGAGTGAATCTAATGGCCCTAACTTGTTGGACGAACCTTTGAAAGGCTTCATAGTGAACCCTACCGACCTTCCTTGGGAGTGGGTCAAGAGGTTGGCCACCTCGGGCGAAAGGGTAAATCATGACTCATAGTGAAAGTGTACAACCTCTGCAGAGTGTAAAACTGGTATATCAGCCGTGCTCACGGTCACGAGCGGCCTTGGAACATTTATGGAATAGATGATCACTAATGGTTAATGATGATGAATACTAATGATATGGATGATGAAGATGCTCATTAATGATTACTGTTTATGCCATTCATTATTCATGTTTACCTAATCATGTGTTTATGGGCTTGAGATAAACTTGTTGTACACCTATGCTAAAATCATGACTCACTAAAAGCTAATCGCAGTTAACCAGTGTCAGCCTTTTGAGCCTCATGAACCCTATGTTATATTTGTTGAGTACAACATGTACTTACGCTTGCTTTATTTATCAATTATTGGATAAAAATACCGGATGGGTACCAGATTGCTAGAGTTTGGAGGAATTAAGCTTGTGATCAACCAGTCAGTTGTCCCTATGAAACTAGAGTCTTCGCTTGAGGATCGAAGTTGTCTTTCCATTGTCTATACTCTGAGGTTATATTCTTTATACTAATATGCTATGTATTTAAGCATTATCTATTGATATTACCCTTATTTGTAGTTATATGTGAGATTTGACTTCCTGGGCTCACATATGGTGTGTATCTAGTTTTGTTTTTAAAACCGGCTGCTACAATGTTGTAAGCTTTATTCTCTCATTTATGATCCTGATGAAAAAATGTGGATTTTTGAGTTCTCTCTTGGGGTGTGCTCAACAGAACTGCGTAGTTTAGTGTCCTCTCTTGGGAACTTAGTGTCTAATGGAAGACAAGTACTCCTAGGAGGCATTAGATTAGGCGGTTCTGCCATAGTTGACCAACTACGACATTCACCAAGGTGCCATAGGAGCCCTGGCCGCCGCCCAGTTTCGACGTGGGGGCCTACGTGGGCTAGAGTTAGGGTTCCTGCCACGGTCATCCTTTCATGATCGAGAGGGCCTCGTCATCTACTTTCAGCCCGTGGCCATGGCCGTCTCGGCCATGATGGATGTACCGGACATCATTTTTAACACTCCCCATGAGTAGTTGGATTATAATCCACCTCTGCATTCTATACAAAAATTGTACATACTACTACTATTTACTATAAGTTTGAACTTTGAACATATCTATGTTTACTGTTGCCTAGAACGTTCTGCCTTTGACACGTATGACACCATATGACATGATCATTGTTATTAGAGTAGGTGGTAACATCTTCGTAGGACCCATTCACCACCACCGATAGCCTTCACTGCCACCTGTAGACGGTGTGGACGGTAACACTTTTGTGTCAATTTCCAAGCCCAGTGTGAGTCCCGCATGTATCATTTCATTTTCTTAATAGTTGCTATTGTCATGCAACTCACATTCCTATTTTTATTCTATGCTTTAATTAAGGAAAAGCAACAGGAAATCAAAAGCTACAGAATAAACTATATTTGAGGACAAATTTCAAATGTTGGAATACACTACATTTCAGGACGGAGGGAGTAACTCACTCTCGCACATAAAGAGTGAATTATATTACTAGTCTCTTATTCAAAATTCGCATTCAAAAAATCCCATTCGAAAAAATGGATTTCTTTGCGAAGCCTATAGTCCTCGCTGCAATACAGTGCCCTAAGTTTCCATTCATCTACAATATTGCCGCAGACGCCGCTTGCGCATGGAATAACGTCGCATACCTATGCTAGTGGTGGCAACGACAGCATGCCCCACATCGATTGGTTGATCAGCTTGACGGCCGGGCAATGGCACAACACACAGCCATTGTTTCTTAGGCAACTACTTGTTGGTTCACCGCCACCTACCATCGCCGCCCATGATCCTTCCCTGCCCTTGACCCATCTCATGTACCGCCTCATAGTGTTGTCATTGCTGGCAGCGCCATTGTGCCTATAGAGCATTTGGGCAACTAGATAGGCCATCGGATTATGCCGCCATCGGCGGCGTGGGCGAGATCATCGAGGCATCATCGGGGGCTATGGTTTTCCATGAATAAGGTTCGTATCTTGGTGAAGAAGCAAGCCTCAGGGATGCTGAGTTGGGTCAGGTGTAACACCCCTAGTATTACGAACTTAGTTAGCACTGAGGTTAAGGCCTAATAAACCCTAGCGTATATGTTTTCTAAGATTTTAAAAATAAATTCTCACATGAAATGGTAAGGTGAACCTGGTGTGACTTACTTTTGTGAATAAAAGAATCAAACAAGTGTTGCTAATCAATTTTTCTTTGGTACTTAAAAGCTTTTAAATAATCTTTGGAACAAAAGTTGTTTAGGGTTTGTTTTGGAAAAGTATGAAGAAAATGCTTAAAATGCCTGATAGCAATTCTAGCAAATAAATAGTGAGTGGCTTGTCCTATTTGATTAAGCATGAAAAACAATTTTTATAAACAAAAATAAAATATAACTTGTATTTAGTACTTAAATAAAATTTGAAGTACAAGTTTGGTAGATGAAAATGCAACTTTTGTTTTGGTGAATAGATGTTGCTCAATAGTATTTTTGATAGCTCAAGAATGGAATGTGGAATTCAATTTTAGCTTCTAGAACTAAAATGACCTAAGTCTAAAAACCAAATGATGATGCCGTTTTGGCATTTAAATTTTGATTAAATTTCTTAAACACTAGATCCATGTTTTGTATTGTTGGTTGCACCATAACGAGTACCTTGACATGGTGTAGTTCATGGACTAGTTTGGTTTTGCGTTGGCGTTGCAAAATTGTCCAAACTTCGTTGAAACGACCTGTAGAGCATGTTGTTAGTGCTCTGTTCGCGAACCAGCGTTTAGCGTGACGAACTCATGTTGGCATCCTTTTATCTCCCTCTCTGGTTGTTCTCTGGTCATGATGATTGCTTTGCTAGGTCATGTTAGTATCGGCTTTAGGTTAGTGGAATTGGTTGAACCCCGGTCGTGTTGATCAGCACCTTTTGCTTTGCTTTAAAATGTGTGCACGACACCGATTGCAGTCGTTCTGCCTGAGTCCATGGTCACCGCGCGTGCGCAAGCGCTGCTGGCGCCGAGCCCAAGCTGTAGCCAGGCTATTGCCGCTGGCCTACTCGCATGGTCAGTCGATGCCACGCAGTGTCCCTCGCCTTGTGTTGGCCGATCTCACCTACCTACGGCCTGGCTCCCTCTGTTGCTCAGTGTGTGCGCTACACTTGAGTGGCCGACCGTTGTGCCGCGTGCAGGAGCAACCTGCAGCTGTGGCTACCCTCGCTTGGCCGCTGTGGTGCTCGCTCTGCCCTTGAATTCACCAACCGCATTAAGTCTCCAGGCATGCACCATTGCCCGCCACGTCTAGGTCGACTGGCCCTGGTCACAATGGCGATGGTGATGCCTCTCTGCCTCGCCTTGCCCCACTAGCCGACGCTGGTGAGCCCCGCTTGGGTCCTGCCACTACATTCCAAGCGTTTTATGCCAAGCCTCCATGTCTTGTCATCTATGTGCACATGCTTGTGCTGCCACCATCAATCGGAGCCGCCCCATCTTAACCTGCTCGGGCTCTCTTGTGTGCCCTCTCCACGACCGCACCGTGCATGGGACCACTACTCCTTCCCTCCTAGCATCAGCGAGCTTCACTACATAATTCCTTGCTCTAGTGGGTAGCTTAGGAAGTCAGCTAGCTATCTCTTTCCCCTCAAGCCCGGCAGAGCACTACCAACCGGCAATTTGGCATTTTGCTTGCCGCCGGTCATGTGCTCCGCCGAGCCAGTAGGTTCAGGGGTAAGGCCTGTAGGGTTGATAGCAGTTCAATTGCTCATAACCCTATACTCACCTTGACTCCCTCTATTCAGTGCTCACGCTATTTTGGCTAGGGTTCTCATCGGTGATGTGGTGACACATCGATGTCTGCCTCGGAGCGTCGCCGTTGGGCTCGCACGCATGTGGCTAGGTCATCTCGACCCTCCTCTGCTTCAACCATCACCTCAGCACAGACCATGGTGATCCTCTGATGCTTCCCCACCATCTCTACTCTCCGATTAGTGCCCTAGGTCATCAAAATGATCGTACCGCCACATGGTTTAGCACGACATCGAGGATAGACTTTGGTAGTGCATCATCGAGTTTCCTTCCGCTTCGCATCGCTACA